>NC_081564.1:62533508-62724535 GCF_022355385.1 Mustela nigripes
CAATGGAATACTATGCAGCCATCAAAAATGAAATCTTGCCATTTGCAAGAACATGGATGGAACTAGAGGGTACTGTGCTAAGCGAAATAAGTCAATCAGAGAAAGACAGTTATCATATGATCTCACTAATATGAGGAATTTGAGAAACAAGATAGAGGATCATAGGGGAAGGGAGGGAAAAATGAAATAAGATGAAATCAGAGAGGGAGACAAACCATAAGAGACTTTTATTTTATTTTATTTTTTAAGATTTTATTTATTTATTTATTTATTTATTTGACAGAGAGAGAGGGAGAGAGAGAGAGATCACAAGTAGGCAGAGAGGCTTGCAGAGAGAGGGGGAAGCAGGCTCCCCACTGAGCAGAGAGCCCGACTCGGGGCTCGATCCCAGGACCCTGAGATTATGACCTGAGCTGAAGACAGAGGCTTAACCCACTCAGCCACCCAGGCACCCCCATAAGAGACTTTTAATCTCAGGAAACAAACTGAAGCTTGCTGGAGGAGGGGTGGGTGGGAGGGATGGGATGGCTGGATGATGGACTTTGGGGATAGTATGTGCTATGGTGAGTGCTGTGAATTGTGTAAGACTGATGAATCACACACCTGTACCCACGAAACAAGTAATGCGTTATATGTTAATTAGAAAAAATACAAGTAGAAGTAATAACTGGCATGCCAATTGGAAAGAAACAAAGATAACTGTATTTGTGGACTATACAATTATTTATCAATAAACCGTATGAAGGTAAATGATCAACATAATACAAAATAACAACACTAGCAGAAATTTGTACAGTACTGGACATATATAGGATGTGTTCTAAGTCTATAGACAAAAGCCATTCTTTATAGCAAATTAATGAGGTTGTTTCTATTATCATCCCATTTTATGGATGACGAAACTTTGGTGCATACTGGCTCCATAACAAAAATTTTAAGTGGCTGAGGAAGAAGCTGAATCCAGGCAGTCTGCCTACAGAGTCTAGACAGGTGCTTAATTGCCTTGCTACATTTTTCAACACACTAGAAATAACCAAATAGAATATGCAATTATAATAATGTTGAAGCAAGAGAAATTGTTAAATACTCAATAATAAGTCTAACAAGAGAAAAGCATGACCCATTATAAAGTATACAGTAATAGCCAAGAAAATTTTGGGTAGAAGAAATAGTAAGTAACCAGCCAATAAAACCGTACAAATAAATTCTACTAATTAAATCCATGGAAACAATATATAGTTGGCATAGTAATAAACAAATGGATTAATGAAACAATGAAAAAATCGGAAACAATTATATATGTGATGTAGTTTTGTTAAAAGTGGTGTGTATCAACGGAAAAATATTTAATAATGTTGGGATAATTAGGTCTTTATTTGAAGATAAACATTTACACTCTTTCCTTATACTTTACATTTGGAGCTGATCCAAAAAGATTTCCACATAGTTGCAATTTATAAATAAATTATAAATAGACTATATAACTAATCATAACATAAATTAGAAGAAAATTTGAAAGACTGTTTTAGTAAATTTGTGGTGAGAAGTCTTTCCTAATAAATAAGTCATGAAATCCAGAAGCCATAAAACCAAAGATCAATATATTTAAATATCATATATTATATTTATATTATTTATATTTATTATATTAGTTATATATAATTTTTTAAAAGATTTTATTTATTTATTTGACAGAATCACAAGTAGGTAGAGAAGCAGGCAGAGAGAGAGAGGGGGAAGCAAGCTTCCTGCTGAGCAGAGAGCGTGACATGGGCTCGATCCCAGGACCCTGGGATCATGACCTGAGCTAAAGGCAGAGGCTTTAACCCACTGAGCCACCCAGGCACCCCTGTTATATATAATTTTTAATTATAAAAATCTGCATAATGAAACACACCAAAAAGAAAAACATTCTATGAGAAAAAAGGCAAAGTATATAAGAAGCAAATTAATAACTAGATTATGTACAGAACTCAAAATCAATTGAGCTAAAAAGAAAATTACAAATAAATTTACATAAGGAAAAATATAGACAATTGTGTTTTTTTAATTATTTTTATTAACATATAATGTAATATTTGCCCCAGGGGTACAGGTCTGTGAATCATCAGGCTTGCACATTTCACAGCACTCATCATAGCACATACCCTCCCTACCCTCCCCAATGTCCATAACCTAAACACCCTCTCCCTATCCCCCACCCCCAGCAACCCTCAGTTCATTTGTGAGATTAAGAGTCTCTTAAGGTGACAGCTGTGTTTAAACAAAGATATCTACCTTCTTGAGTACAGAAAATAATAATATATATTATTTGTTGCTTCTCTATTTTAGTTTTCTATTGCTTCCATAATAAATAACCAAAAACTCAGTGGCGTAAAACAACACAAATTTATTATCTTACAGTTCTGGTAATCAGAAGTCTGACACTGATCCCACGAGACCAAAATCAAGGCGTCAGCAGGGCTGCATTCCTTTCTAGATGCTTTGGGGGAGAATCTGCGCTCTTGTATTTTCTAACTTCTAGAGGCTTCCTGATATGTTTAGGTACTTCAGCTTATATCACTTTAGGTTTTCTCCCATCTGAGGTCCCACCAGGAGAGGTGTTTTGGGATAGGTGTATCATATCAATATATCTTAGCATCTTTTAACTATATATGTGATTGTCTCAAAATACAAAGACTTTCTATGACTTAAAATATGGATCATTTTAGAATTCTAACATATTTTGTTATAATGAAAATGCTGTCTTTTTTTTTTTAAAGACTTTATTTATTTATTTGACAGAGAGAGATCACAAGTAGGCAGAGAGGCAGGCAGAGAGAGAGAGAGGAGGAAACAGGCTCCCTGCTGAGCAGAGAGCCTGATGCGGTACTCGATCCCAGGACCCTGAGATCATGACCTGAGCCGAAGGCAGCGGCTTAACCCACTGAGCCACCCAGGCGCCCTGAAAATGCTGTCTTAATGTATTTTCTCTCTTTTTGTTAGTGACTGATTTTTTTTCAACTGGTCTACAGTGTTTTTATTGAGAAGATAATTTGCAGTTCTTTTCTTGTGTTCTATCTCTAACCTTGGCTGCGCATAGCACTAAATTCACTTCTAGAACTATATTAGGATTCAATATAATAACAACAACTATAGAATCTTGATGTTGGAATCAGTCTTAGATATTGTTAGCCCAGTTTACTTATTAGGGAGCTATTAGCATTTTGTGGGGGGCAGTCCTTTGTTGTTCAGGAATTTCCCACATATAGTAGTACATTTAACACACTCTTGAATTTCCTTCATTAGAATCACCAAAACACCCAGATACATTTCCAGATTTATCTATCTAAATGGATACTTGGGAAAATAGACCCAAGAACATGAAAAAAGTAGTCAAAATCAGAGCTATGATGAGGGTAGAGAAATGGCAAAAACCGGTATTTCTTGACTCCCTTCCTCTCCTGTTTCCTTTCTATAATTCTGTTTCATAAACTTATTTTCAGAATGCAATCTTTATATAGTCAACTAAACCTTGTATCTATTTTCTAATATAATTGAGTAAACAACTCAATATTCTATTAGCTTCTTGATTTTTTATTGTTATGTATGTATTTTAGTATTGCAGCACATACATGGAACAATTTTAGAAAGTAAGTCTTAGTGGAGAAAACTACATTTCACTCTATCTTAATAATAACCATTTTATTGATAGAGATATGGGTTGATAAATCTGCTTAATTATGATATGAAAGCAAGAATTTGATGTAAGTTAAAATGGATTACTTATCAATTTGAGGAGATAATGAGATAAGAAGAGATAAGTAATGAAATGTACTCTTTACCAAAAAAAAATTATCATCTAAAGGAAGAAATACAGTTGTTTTGCAGTGACACCGAGCATATATACACCAAAATTTGAGCCAGCAAAACATGTTTCTTGCCAACATAGTAGCAACTTCTAGATTTTTTTTTTCCAGATTTGGGTGAATGAGAGGATAGTGCATAGCACCTATGAAATAGAAAAAAAAATCCAAAATGTTTTCATTATATAGATATATGAAAAATATTAACAGTCATCCCAATCATCTGATTTATTTAAAAAACACCCTGAAAATCTATAATATACATGAAAAACCTAAGTTCTTCCGGGTAAGGAATTTGTGGTCCAAGGGAAAAAAAAGACTTGATGGAAAGCTGAAGGAACACAAATTAGTGATACAAAGCAAAACAAAGGACTATGAATGGCCTGGGGATATGCAGAGAGAAATTTGTATTAACCTGTGAAAGAAACCCCCCTCCTTCTGCAGGTGACATCAGAAAGTCTCTCAGCATTGTATACTTCAGTTGAAGCATAGGCTAGAAAGGATGAGGGCTGCATGGTCTGTGAATTGAAGGAACCAAGATCTGAGTCACTTATGGCAAAGAGGAAATACAGTGCTTAGCTGGAGCTGATCCAAAAAGATTTCCTCATAGCTGCAAAACATTGATGTATATCAGATACTAATGATAGCATTCAGGAAGAAATGAGCTTTGCATCTCAATGAATATCAAGACACATGTGCCTGTTACAAAAACAGAAGCCAACAAAACAGGAATCTCTAGAAACTTAGGAACACAGAAGCAAAGCCAGTCTGTTGAGATCTTTTTGACAAACCAGAAACGGAATGAAGGGGCCGAAATTGCTGGTTAGATAAAAGAGTTACATAGGCCAAGTAATTGTCAGTGTCTCTATGCAGTCTAACCACTTAATGATTAATATCAGTGTAATATTTTATTTCCTACTAATTAAGCTTCCTAATATAATTTCTTATAAGAGTGCCTGTCTAGTATTTTAGCTCCTGCTAGAAAGTGCTGGGAAAGAGGAAATATGCCTCCTGGCAAAAGTCCATGAGAATAATTATCCAAAGATATGCATGCCACAAATACAACTAATTGAGGCATTATCTGCACAGGTGAAAACAAAACTCCTAATTGGTTTTTGTTCAATTTTCATTCAAAAGCTACTGCAGCACAAATTTGTGTTTGAGGTGGGTTCGCTCTAAGCATATGCTTTTATTTAAGCTTAAGACAAAAATATACACCCAAGATGTCAGCAAAAAGGAACACTAATTCTGAAATGGTGGCCTACAAAAATACTTAAGGTTCATCTAAATCTCCCTCTTCTCGGAGCCTTCCTTTACCCAGTCTTAACAGGAATACTTTCCTGTTCTTGGATTCCAGTGCAAATAGCAGCAGCAACAGCAGTAGTAATAATACTAATATCCTCTGCCCGTGGCTCCACTAGCCATAATCATATGACTATAGCTATAGGACTTCCTATAGTCATGAGCCCCTCATTTTAGTAGACCAGGAAGGTCAGTGGATGTTGTCTTCTTTTAAACTTTCTTTGTAGAACAGATACATATTAAGAAAAGGAATATATTTCCCCATTTCTTAAAGAACACAAGTTCATCAAAACAACACGGGATGACTGAAGATGGAATTAGTGCATTCTGGTACTAACAGGACTTATTATCCACCCGCTGCACATGTCTTTTGTATTATAAGTCCCCTTCTGTAGGCTGCCCACTGAAAGCCCTCTTGTGGTAATGTTTTCTGTAGCTAGCTAGTATCAAAGAAATAATAGATAGATGTTGATTATTTACTATACACCAGATACTCTGAAATACATAGTCAGATTTAATCATTATAAGGAAATTTGTACATATCATCCCCTTTTTGCAAATGAAAAAAACTAAAGCCAAGCAATATAAATGACTTTTTAGAAGTCCCAGACCTATACAGAACTACGGAGGGACAGACAGTAGCCTTGAACTCAGGTCTTATGACTCAAAGTCAGAAGTGAGACTTTGTCATCAAAGCTGGGCTTATATCCACCCCGTGCTCCTCAATGCCTTGTTTCCTCAACCATAACAAAGGCATATTAATAGTAGATAGTAACAGTACTTACATCACAGGATTGGTAAGATGATTAAATTAGATGTTTTATGTTCAAATGTATAAATTATTTTATATACAAAAATTAAGTATTCAGTAAAGTCAACTATTATTTTTGTAATTACAACCTGAGAGTATCTTATCCTCTATTCTTCCCTTTAATTTAATAATCCTACATTATGCCAAATAGGTTGCAGATGACTGGTACATAGATTTTATCCATAAGTTGTATGCAGACCTTGGGGAAATATCATTGAAATAAAAATGATTAAAAATGTATATGCTACAATGGATACAACTATACACAGAGCTTGATGGAGAGTAAGTGAAGATGAGGTCTCTAATTCTGTCAGGGGAAGAAGATGGATAAAATGGTACTTTATAAGGAATTTTGGTATTCACTAGAAATTGGAGATTTTTCCCCCTAGTGCTTTATTGATACTATTCTATCTCTTCACATGTATTATTTCTAATGGGAAACCTGCTATAATTCTTAACTTTGTTCCTCTCTACATAATTGTGTTTTTCTCTCCAGCTGCTTTTAAGGTTTCTTTTTTCTTTCTTTCTTTCTTTTTTCATCACTTCTTTTAAGCAATTTGATCATGATGTGTCTTGGTGTGGTTTTCTTCCATTTCCTTCTGCTTGGGGATCAATGAACTTCTTAAATCTATAAATTTAGTGTTTTCATCAAATCTGGAAAATTTTTACCTCTGTTCCCTAATTTTCTTTTTTTCTGTTCTCCCGTTCTCCTTTGGATACTCCACATACATGTGTGTAGGCCGCCTGATGCTTCCCATTACTCACTGACACATTCGGGGGTTTTGTAGTTGCTGCTGTTGTTGGTTTTGTATAGTTTCTACTACCAGGCCTTCAAGGTCAATATTGTTTTCTTCTATAGATTTTTATCTTTTGTTAATGAAATTCAGTGTATTTTTATAAAGTGAGCAAAAGTGTACTTTTGCTCTCTGGAAGTTAATTTGGCTCATCATCTCTTTCCTGACTCTGCTTAACCAGTTCAGTCTTCTTGAGTGTTTGGAATATGGTTATGATAATTTTTAATTGCTTAGTTACTAACTCTGCTATCTACACTATTTCTGGGTTTGTTTCTAGTGATTGATTTTTTTACTCCATTATGTGTCATAATTTTCTGTTTCTTTGCATACTTGGTAATTTCTGAGAAGATGCCAGACATTATGCTTTTATCTTGTTGGGCTGTGAATGTTTTGTGTGAATGTAAATATTCCTGAGCTTTGTTTTGAGATGCAGTTATGTTATGTAGAATGGTTTGATCATTCATAGTTGTTTTGTGTTTTGTGAGGCTGATCCAGAACAGTGTTTCATTAGGGCTATATATTTTTTTAATTTTTTATTTCTTATAAACATATATTTTTATCCCCAGGGGTACAGGTCTGTGAATTGCCAGGTTTACACACTTCACAGCACTCACCAAAGCACATACCCTCCCCAATGTCCATAACCCCACCCCCCTTCTCTCAACCCCCCTCCCCCCAGCAACCCTCAGTTTGTTTTGTGAGATTAAGAGTCACTTATGATTTGTCTCCCTCCCAATCCCATCTTGTTTCATTGATTCTTCTCCTACCCACTTAAGCCCCCATGTTGCATCACCACTTCCTCATATCAGGGAGATCATATGATAGTTGTCTTTCTCCGCTTGACTTATTTCGCTAAGCATGATATGCTTTAGTTCCATCCATGTTGTCGCAAATGGCAAGAGTTCGTTTCTTTTGATGGCTGCATAGTATTCCATTGTGTATATATACCACATCTTCTTGATCCATTCATCTGTTGATGGACATCTAGGTTCTTTCCATAGTTTGGCTATTGTGGACATTGCTGCTATAAACATTCGGGTGCATGTGCCCCTTTGGATCACTACGTTTTTATCTTTAGGGTAAATACCCAATAGTGCAATTGCTGGGTCATAGGGCAGTTCTATTTTCAACATTTTGAGGAACCTCATTGCTGTTTTCCAGAGTGGCTGCACCAGCTTGCATTCCCACCAACAGTGTAGGAGGTTTCCCCTTTCTCCGCATCCTCGCCAGCATCTGTCATTTCCTGACTTGTTGATTTTAGCCATTCTGACTGGTGTGAGGTGATATCTCATTGTGGTTTTGATTTGTATTTCCCTGATGCCGAGTGAAATGGAGCACTTTTTCATGTGTCTGTTCGCCATCTGGATGTCTTCTTTGCAGAAATGTCTGTTCGTGTTCTCTGCCCATTTCTTGATTGGATTATTTATTCGTTGGGTGTTGAGTTTGCTAAGTTCTTTATGGATTGTGGACACTAGTCCTTTATCTGATATGTCGTTTGCAAATATCTTCTCCCATTCTGTCAGTTGTCTTTTGGTTTTGTTAACTGTTTCCTTTGCTGTGCAAAAGCTTTTGATCCTGATGAAATCCCAATAGTTCATTTTTGCCCTTGCTTCTCTTGCATTTGGCGATGTTCCTAGGAAGATGTTGCTATGGCTGAGGTCGAAGAGGTTGCTGCCTGTGTTCTCCTCAAGGATTTTGATGGATTCCTTTCTCACATTGAGGTCCTTCATCCATTTTGAGTCTATTTTCGTGTGTGGTGTAAGGAAATGGTCCAATTTCATTTTTCTGCATGTGGCTGTCCAATTTTCCCAACACCATTTATTGAAAAGGTTGTCTTTTATCCACTGGACATTCTTTCCTGCTTTGTCAAAGATTAGTTGACCATAGAGTTGAAGGTCTATTTTTGGGCTCTCTATTCTGTTCCATTGATCTATGTGTCTGTTTTTGTGCCAGTACCATGCTGTCTTGATGATGACAGCTTTCTAATAGACCTTGAAGTCCGGAATTGTGATGCCACCAACTTTGGCTTTCCTTTTCAATGTCCCTTTGGCTATTTGAGGTCTTTTCTGGTTCCATATAAATTTTAGAATTATTTGTTCCATTTCTTTGAAAAAGATGGATGGTACTTTGATAGGAATTGTATTAAATGTGTAGATTGCTTTAGGTAGCATAGACATTTTCACAATATTTATTCTTCCAATCCAGAAGCATGGAACATTTTTCCATTTCTTTGTGTCTTCCTCAATTTCTCTCATGAGTACTTTATAGTGTTCTGAGTATAGATTCTGTGCCTCTTTGGTTAGGTTTATTCCTAGGTATCTTATGGTTTTGGGTGAAATTGTAAATGGGATGGACTCCTTAATTTCTCGTTCTTCTGTCTTGTTGTTGGTGTAGAGAAATGCAACTGATTTCTGTGCATTGATTTTATATCCTGACACTTTACTGAATTCCTGTACAAGTTCTAGCAGTTTTAGAGTGGAGTCTTTTGGGTTTTCCACATATAGTATCATATCATCTGCAAAGAGTGATAGTTTGACTTCTTCTTTGCCGATTTGGATGCCTTTAATTTCCTTTTGTTGTCTGATTGCTGAGGCTAGGACTTCTAATACTATGTTGAATAGCAGTGGTGATAATGGACATCCCTGCCGTGTTCCTGACCTTAGTGGAAAAGCTTTCAGTTTTTCTCCATTGAGAATGATATTTGCGGTGGGTTTTTCATAGATGGCTTTGATGATATTGAGGTATGTGCCCTCTATCCCTACACTTTGAAGAGTTTTGATCAGGAAGGGATGTTGTACTTTGTCAAATGCTTTTTCAGCATCTATTGAGAGTATCATATGGTTCTTGTTCTTTCTTTTATTGATGTGTTGTATCACACTGACTGATTTGCGGATGTTGAACCAACCTTGCAGCCCTGGAATAAATCCCATTTGGTCGTGGTGAATAATCCTTTTAATGTACTGTTGAATCCTATTGGCTAGTATTTTGGTGAGAATTTTCGCATCTGTGTTCATCAAGGATATTGGTCTATAGCTCTCTTTTTTGATGGGATCCTTGTCTGGTTTTGGGATCAAGGTGATGCTTGATCATAAAATGAGTTTGGAAGTTTTCCTTTCATTTCTATTTTTTGGAACAGTTTCAGGAGAATAGGAATTAGTTCTCCTTTAAATGTTTGGTAGAATTCCCCCGGGAAGCCCTCTGGCCCTGGGCTTTTGTTTGTTTGGAGATTTTTAATGACTGTTTCAATTTCCTTACTGGTTATGGGTCTGTTCAGGCTTTCTATTTCTTCCTGGATCAGTTGTGGTAGTCTATATGTTTCTAGGAATGCATCCATTTCTTCCAGATTGTCAAAATTGTTGGCGTAGAGTTGCTCATAATATGTTCTTATAATAGTTTGTATTTCTTTGGTGTTAGTTGTGATCTCTCCTCTTTCATTCATGATTTTATTTATTTGGGTCCTTTCTCTTTTCTTTTTGATAAGTCGGGCCAGGAGCTTATCAATTTTATTAATTCTTTCAAAGAACCAGCTCCTAGTTTCGTTGATTTGTTCTATTGTTTTTTTGGTTTCTATTTCATTGATTTCGGCTCTGATCTTTATGATTTCTCTTCTCCTGCTGGACTTAGGGTTTCTTTCTTGTTCTTTCTCCAGCTCCTTTAAGTGTAGGGTTAGGTTGTGTACCTGAAACCTTTCTGGTTTCTTGAGAAAGGCTTGTACCGCTATACATTTTCCTCTCAGGACTGCCTTTGTTGTGTCCCACAGATTTTGAACCGTTGTATTTTCATTATCATTTGTTTCCATGATTTTTTTCAATTCTTCTTTAATTTCCCGGTTGACCCATTCATTCTTTAGAAGGATGCTGCTTAGTCTCCATGTGTTTGGGTTCTTTCCAAACTTCCTCTTGTGGTTGAGTTCTAGCTTCAGTGCGTTGTGGTCTGAAAATATGCAGGGAATGATCCCAATCTTTTGATACCGGTTGAGTCCTGATTTAGGACTGAGGATGTGTTCTATTCTGGAGAATGTTCCAAGTGCACTAGAGAAGAATGTGTATTCTGTTGCTTTGGGATGAAATGCTCTCAATATATCTGTGATGTCCATCTGGTCCACTGTGTCATTTAAGGCCTTTATTTCCTTGTTGATCTTTTGCTTGGATGATCTGTTCATTTCAGTGAGGGGAGTATTAAAGTCCCCTACTATTATTGTATTATTGTTGATGTGTTTCTTTGATTTTGTTATTAATTGGTTTATATAGTTGGCTGCTCCCACGTTGGGGGCATAGATATTTAAAATTGTTAGATCTTCTTGTTGGACAGACCCTTTGAGTATGATATAGTGTCCTTCCTCATCTCTTATTATAGTCTTTGGCTTAAAATCTAATTGATCTGATATAAGGATTGCCACTCCTGCTTTCTTCTGATGTCCATTAGCATGGTAAATTCTTTTCCACCCCCTCACTTTAAATCTGGAGGTGTCTTCAGGCTTAAAATGAGTTTCTTGGAGGCAACATATAGATGGATTTTGGTTTTTTATCCATTTTTATACCCTGTGTCTTTTGATTGGGGCATTTAGCCCATTAACATTCAGGGTAACTATTGAGAGATATGAATTTAGTGCCATTGTATTGCCTGTAAGGTGACTGTTACTGTATATGGTCTCTGTTCCTTTCTGATCTACCACTTGTAGGCTCTCTCTTTGCTTAGAGGACCCCTTTCAATATTTCCCGTAGAGCTGGTTTGGTGTTTGCAAATTCTTTCAGTTTTTGTTTGTCCTGGAAGCTTTTAATCTCTCCTTCTATTTTCAATGATAGCCTAGCTGGATATAGTATTCTTGGCTGCATGTTTTTCTCATTTAGTGCTCTGAAAATATCATGCCAGCTCTTTCTGGCCTGCCAGGTCTCTGTGCATAAGTCAGCTGCCAATCTAATATTTTTACCATTGTATGTTACAGACTTCTTTTCCTGGACTGCTTTCAGGATTTTCTATTAGTCGTTAAGACTTGTAAATTTTACTATTAGGTGATGGGGTATGGGCCTATTCTTATTGATTTTGAGGGGCGTTCTCTGAACCTCCTGAATTTTGATGTTCCCTTTGCCATATTAGGGAAATTCTCCCCAATAATTCTCTCCAGTATACCTTCTGCTCCCCTCTCTCTTTCTTCTTCTTCTGGAATTCCAATTATTCTAATGTTGTTTCATCTTATGGTGTCACTTATCTCTCGAATTCTCCCCTCATAGTCCAGTAGCTGTTTGTCCCTCTTTTGCTCAGCTTCTTTATTCTCTGTCATTTGGTCTTCTATATCGCTAATTCTTTCTTCTGCCTAATTTATCCTAGCAGTGAGAGCCTCCATTTTTGATTGCACCTCATTAATAGCTTTTTTTATTTCAACTTGGTTAGATTTTAGTTCTTTTATTTCTCCAGAAAGGGCTTTTATATCTCCCGAGAGGGTTTCTCTAATATCTTCCATGCCTTTTTCGAGCCTGCCTAGATCCTTGAGAATTGTCATTCTAACTCTAGATCTGACATATTACCAATGTCTGTATTGATTAGGTCCCTAGCCTTCAGTACTGCCTCTTGTTCTTTTTTTTGTGGTGAATTTTTCTGCCTTGCCATTTTGTCCAGATAAGAGTATATGAAGGAGCAAGTAAAATACTAAAAGGGTGGCAACAACCCCAGGAAAATATGCTTTCACCAAATCAGAAGAGATCCCAAATTGTGAGGGGGGAGAAAAGAGGTTCAAAGAGAAAGAAAGAAAGAAAAAAAAAAGAAAAGAGAAGATTTTAAAAAAAGGAAAATGAATAAAGAAAAGTATAAAAAAGAAAATATATATATATTAGATAAACTAGTTAAAAAACGTTAAAAAAGAAAAGGGTAAAAGTTAAAAAAAATTTTAGCAGAAGAACAGAAAAAAAATGAAAAAGAAAAAAATTAAATTAACAGCAAGACTGAAAAATCACAGGGAGAAAGCCATTAGTTCCGTGCTTTGCTTTCTCCTTCTCTGGAATTCTGCTGCTCTCCTTGGTATTGAAATGGCACTCCTTGGTAGGTGAACTTGGTCTTGGCTGGATTTGTTGTTGATCTTCTGGGGGAGGGGCCTAGTGTAGTGATTCTCAAAGCGTCTTTGCCTCAGGCGGAATTGTACCTCCCTTACCAGGGGCCGGGCTGAGTAATCCCCTAGGGTTTGCTTTCAGGAGCTTTTGTTCCCTGAGCGCTTTCTGTAGAGTTCCAGAGGATGGGAATACAAATGGCGGCCTCCTTATCTCTGGCCCGGAGGAGCCAAGAGCCCAGGGCCCCACTCCTCAGTGCGCCCTCAGAGAACAGCGCCGAGTAACTCCCCGTCTGCCTGACATCCGGCCGTGCTCCAAGCTCACCGAGCCTGTGGCTGTTTCAAGGTAACCCCGAGCTGTGAGCTTACTGTCAGCTCTGTCTCTGTAGCCGGCTTTCCCGTTCCAATACCCGCAAGCTCTGCGACACTCAGACACCCCCGATTCTTCTGTGACCCTGCGGGACCTGAGGCCACGCTGACCCCATGTGGGCTTCGCCCCGGTTTTGCCTCTGGAGCCATGTCCCTCAGCGGAACAGACTTTTAAAAGTCCCGATTTTGTGCTCCATTGCTCTGCCGCTTCCCCCGGGGTCTATCTTCCCGTCGCTTTGGATTCAATTCTCTGCCAGTCCTACCTTTCAGAAAGTGGTTGTTTTTCTGTTTCTAGAATTGCTGTTCTTCTTCTTTTCAATCTGCCGATGGATTTGCAGGTGTTTGCAATCTTTAGATAAGCTATCTAGCTGATCTCCTGCTAGCTGAAGTAGTCTCAGCCTGCTACTTGTCTGTCATCTTGACTCCTCCAGGGCTAATATTTTTTTCCCACTACCAAAGCAGTATTTTCCTGAGTGCTATGCCAAATATTCCATGAATTATGATTCTGCTCTGGCTTATGGGAACAAAATTACTGGTTTTACGAAAATTAAAGACATTTTTTTCTGTTCCTTTTGAGTGTCCTTCTCCTTCTGACTGTGAAGTAGTTTTTCTGTGCAAGTACACTGATCAGTACTCGGTTGAAAACTTAAGGAGAACTGCTGTGGATATCCAGAATTGTCTCTCTGTAAAGCTTTCTTCTGTCTGACACTTCTCTGTAAACTTAAACTACCTTACCCTTTCTTATTTTTCAATCTCTTGCCTCAGCAATTGTTATTCTCCACTTGGAATACCCCCTCTGTGTGCTATGGCCAAGAAATTCTCATTAGGAAATAAATAGGGGTGAGAGATAAAAGAACTGAGTCCTGGGTCACTCTATAATTTAGAGGCAGGGCAATGAAGAACAGCTTACAAAAGCAGAGAAGAAGCCATAAAGTAATGGAAAAATAGGCATATAGATGGTCTTTTGAGTCAAGGGAAGAAAATACTTTAAAGTGAGCAATATCAAATGATCCAGAAGTTCCAAGTATGATGAAAACCAAACGAATTACTATTGGACTGAATAACATGGAGGCAATTGACAATGTTGATAAAGGCAGTCTTTGCAGGATGTGGAAAGGAGGAAACTTGGTTGAGATGAGCCCAAGAGATAAATGAGAGAAATCTAGTATACAGAGCTCTTTCAGGAGATTTTGATGTAAAGAGAAGGTGAGACAGGAGAAGTAGTCAGAAAGAAAGGTAGAGTCAAAAGAGTTTAATTTTTTTTTTAATAAGGGAGACATAACCGTGTGACTGTTTTGTGATAGTAATGATTAATTAGAGAGAGAGAAAGAAAAGTGTTACTGCTTGAAAGATGTGAAAAAGCTTTGAAGCAGCCTCTTCCAGTAGGTAGAAAAGATGAGAACTAATGCATAAATTGAGAGGCAGTCTTAGCTAGATGAGTGGATATTCCTCATTCAGTGAAATATGGCTATCAATTTTTATTGACCATAGCAGAAGAGATATTGTAGGTTTGAGAAAGGAGCTAGTATGAAGTATCTGGCCAAAGGAGTGGGGGGAAAAAGCACTAGGGAATTTTAGTCTGATTACTGGACAACATTAATGTTCCACTTATGTTCAGTGATCATGAATGTTAAATGAGAACAGTCACTTGGTTGTCCATCTTTCTTCATCTCCATTCAGCCATGCAGGTACCTGCTCAGAGAATGGATTTAACCAGGGTTATAGTATTGCCAAAGTGGTATAATGAAATAAGAACATGGCAAGTACTTGAGAGAATAGCAAAAGAACATTTATAAGGATTGATTATGGGGTGTAAACTGGATAAGGAAGTAAGGAAGGAGAAAAGAGAGATATCTCAAAAATTTTAATATGGTAACACATACAGTACAGAGATTCTATGTGCTTTGTACATAAGGATCAATGGAAGGAAAAAATAGCCTAGTTAAAAAATTGTTAGAATTGGCTCACTAAAAAGAATAGGTTGAAAAAACAGAAGGGGTCTGCAGAAAATCCTGACTGTGTAGTCTGTTGGCCATTGGTTCTCCACTTTAGCATTAGAATTACTTGTATGATTTGATAAAGCTCAGATTTCAGGACCTCCAGCCTAGAGTTTCTGATTCAGTAAGTCTAACACATTCCTAGGTGAAACTTCATGGATGTTAGTCCAGACATCACAATTTGAGAACTGTTATGCCCACGTTTTCATGTCAGAGAGACTGCCAAGGAGCTAACACCAATGCAATCACACGAGGGTTTATTTGACAAGCTTAAGCTGGAGCCCAAGTATACCTTAGACAGCAGAGTAGGGACTTGGATCCCAAGATTAGTTAAGGCAGGGGTATTTATGGGTTCCTGTTACTAAAGCAGGGTGGGGCTTCTTGTTACTAAGGCAGGGTGGGGGTTTCTGGGACCAAAGCAGGGTGGGGCTTCCTGTTACTAAAGCAGGGTGGGTGTCTCTGGAACCAAACAGGTGGGGGTTCTTAGAACTAAAGTAAAGTAGGGAAGTTCAGCCCTTGGGCACAGGGGTCTGAGATGGCTGCTGTACTTATGCTAAGGCTAAACCTGAGATGGGATGGCCTTAATTTTTCTCGGCCTCCACAAGAACCACACTGTTCTGTACCTATCAGAATCTGCATTCTGGCTTATTGCTACTTAAAAAACAAACAAACAAACAAACAAACAAACAAAAAAGCCAGAACAGAAATTAACTCATATTGGAATGTGTTCAGTTGAAAACAATTGAGAATGTTGGTTTTTAATTAATTTACACGTGTTTTTATGTGTGTTGCATATTCCATGAGGGATTCTTGTCATAATTCTGTAATAAAACAATGAAATTTATGTTGAATTTTAGATAAATATCAAGCCTGGTACTCGACCACAGATCATGAAATTCTCTGTCTGTATAAATGATGTTAAGAAAAATTTCCTTTGATGATAAAAATTTATTTCAGCCGTTAACTAGTTTTCCTACTATATGTATGACCTAACCAGCTACAAGAAGAGACATGAGTAGGAATGGGAATTATATTTTTTAGGAATGATCAATAGTACAAACTGGGCGCAAATGGTGCAAATCTTCAGCTACCTGCTCATAATTTTATTGATGGAGGTACTTGATTATTGTATCATCTAGATCTACATCTATTCAGTTGAGTCAAACAAGGCATATAGTAGGGAGCCAGACATGTAATAAGGCTTCCAAAATTATGAGAATGCTATCTATCCAGTGGACTAATAAATGGATAGTAAACTATGGCCCCTGGGCCAAATCTGGCCACTACTATTATAAAGTATTATTGGAACCCAGTCATACCCATTAGTTCACATTTTTTTTTCCTATGGCTATCTTCCTACTGCAATAGCAGAGTTGAATAGTTGAGTTAGTGTGGCCCACAAAGCCTAAAATATTTACCGTCTGACACTATACAGAAGCAGCTTGCTGCCCCCTGACAAGATTATGGATAGCATAAGCCAGGTGTTTTGGATTCCTCTGTTTTTAGCATCTCAAAAACTAATCATTCTTATTCTAATATTTAAATCAATCATAAAGCCAGTAAAGCCAGTAAAATGCAATATAAAGGCATCTGATGTACCTTTTCATATTACTGCATCTCATAAGCAAATTGATGCAACCTCTTGGGGCATGTATTCTAGATGTTATGTGTAGGTTATTTTCCCACCACTCTATATAACAGATTTTTATTTCAGATAACATGTTACAATATCTTAAAAATCCAGCTGTAGATAGGGATCTTTTCTCTCTTTACTCTCTCACATCTTTCTCTCTCAAGAATTTGGACATAAAGCATGATGATCTCATTGTTATCTTTAGATGTGGCAATGATTCTTTTTATTTTCCTGTTTATTTATCCCAGTTTCCTACTTACCCATTATGGGATATCATAGCATGGATAAAAAAGAAATAAATCTTTTTTGACCTCCAATTATGGACCAGATACTGAATTAGTTAATTTATAAACACAATCTAACTTAATTCACTGAAAAATTTTATGAGGCAGTTTCTCTAGCTTTCTCTTTCTCAGTTTCTTGAGGCTTCGAAATAGGTTAAGATCTAAAAAGTAAACCAGATCCATAAGACACAAAGCCTGTGTTTCTTCACTATATCTGTTAACATATTTTATTCTAACCATTGAGTTAAGGGACAGTCTGCTATGGGAAGTTAAGTCAAGATTCTTATTTTTATTTTCCAGAATCTCAAAGATTAGGAGTCACCTATAATACATGATTAAGGTTAGCACTAAATGCACATGTATATTAACCCTAATAGTTATATGAGACATAATAGGAAAGCCTTATGATCTAAAGAAAGTCAAGTACTCATTTGTTGTTTATTCAATCATAAAAATATTTACTGGGCTCTTATTTTGAGCCAAGCCAATTCTGAATGTTCAGAATTCAGTTTTTGAACAGGCCATGTAATGGACTGAATGTTTGTGCTCCCTCCCAAATTCATATGTTGATGTCCTAATCCTCAATCTGATAGTGTTTGTAGTAGGGCCTTTGGGAGGTAATTAGAATTAGAAATTGAATTAGGTCATGTGGGTGGATACTCCATAACAGGATTAGTGTCTTCATAAAGAGATGACAGGCCTGGATTAGCTGTCTGAGCAATGTGAGAACAAAGCAAGGAGTTGGTTGTCTACAAAGCAGGAATAGCACTTTTACTAGGAATCACATGTGCTGGCACCCTGATCTCAGACATTCCAGCCTCCAGAACTATGAGAAATAAATTTCTGTAGTCTAACCCCCCCAGTCCATAGTTTCTTGTTATAGTAGACCTAACTAAGGCAGACATTGTCCTTGTCATTGTGGAATTTTTGTGTCAAAGGTCTGAGATCCTATAAAGGCCTGTATGTCCCTTTTATATTTACATTAATTCATAGGTTATAAAGTGCTCTCAAAACATTATATGCTTACATCATCTGTGTGAAATAGGTCTTGTTATTTCAAACATCTAACAGTATATTGAGCCTCATATGTAACAGATTTAAGTAGCGTACCCATAGCTAATGTATGGAAATGTTGGAATAAAAAACTAAGTCTCTGACTCCAGAGCCAGTATTCCATTCACTATATTGCAACAAACTCTTTCTAAAATGAAAATAATCTTATAGTTCACATTAAGCAACATATTAGATATTATTGGAAATTATTCTCATAATAGATAAATTTCATCTTAAAGGAATTCTCTGTTCTAATAAAAATCCAAATAGCAGAATGCT
Source organism: Mustela nigripes (assembly GCF_022355385.1). Classification (NCBI taxonomy): domain Eukaryota; kingdom Metazoa; phylum Chordata; class Mammalia; order Carnivora; family Mustelidae; genus Mustela; species Mustela nigripes. The sequence goes on from NC_081564.1 coordinate 62,551,916, forward strand.
AGGACTAGAAAGGCTTCTAGAGATTATTTCAACCTGAATTACTCATTTTACAGATAAAGGAACAGGAACTTAGGAAAATACAGGGAAGAACCAGTGAGCTTCCTAATTGCAGTTCAGCCCTTTTCACAGTACCCTAGGAAAACTTTATCTGAGCATTAGTAGTCCTGCTATTATATGCTGCCTTACTGTGTTTAATGGGGTTGAGTGTTCAACTTTTATATTCTAATAATCCAGATCCATTTGCCTGGATGAAAAATTTTGTTCTCATCTTTTCTTTTACTCATCAAAATGCCAGAGAAAGCCCATACTGAACTATTACATATCCTAAAATGTTATTGCTCACATTTATGTTCTCTTGTTCCAGGAGGGAAAAAACACTATTAAATTAAAACGAATCTGTTTGTAATATATTCCACAGCTTTACAATAGCCTGAAATGTGAGCTTGATGATAGGCATCTCCAAATAAACTCACATCATTTCCTCTGTTCTCTGCCTATTTGGACAGTTGGTCGATGTCTTCACTCATCTGTAAATACTGTGTGGTCTGTGTTATACAGCACAGATTTTGTTTCAAAATCTACAAGGACACAAATCAATAACACCGCCTACCATTTTTTAGCACTAGATTTGAAAGGTACTGAAGTGTTTGGGCAAATTTGCTTTATTACAGTCATAATTTGGTATATGTGTATTGTGTATTTATATACATACATGTTGTCATTCTCCTTTTTCATATTCTTATGGCCAGTGATAAACATTTCAGAAATATTACCACTCTTATTCATTTTTATTGCACTGGTTAAGGAAAGTATTTCTATTTTTGCCACTGTAGAAAAGCCTCAACCCCAATTTCACGGTAGAGGCCAAAATGAATAGCTAGAGATATTCTTAAAGAAGACCTTCAAAGTCAGATGTTATGGATTCAAATTTCAGCTTAATCACTTATATTATTTGACTTTGGACAAATAACATAGGCTTTTTGTACCTCAGTTTCATCATCTGAAAAAAAGTGAGGCTAATAATACTACTTCTTAGGATAGTTTGCAAAGATTAAATGAGATAACCTATATACACTTCTTGGCTCCACTCCTGGTATACAGCAAGCACTCAATATCCATTAACTATAATCATAACAGTGATCATGACGAAGGTGTGGATTATGATTTAATTGCTCAGATTACAAGTATCCAAGTCAATAATAAACTACCCAGGATCAGTTCTATAGCACTTATTTAAGTGTCCTATGTTAGGGAACTCAGGTAGATTTCCATGACTATGTAAGATTATCAGCTATGAACACACACTGTAAGACCAGCATTACCAATAGAGGACCTGAAGAAGCAATAATTAATAAACTGTATTTAGAAAACTCACTATAGGTGTGGATTTGTGATAGAGAATATTAGCCATATGTAAAATTATATAGATCCATCTGTTTCCTGACAGGCAAACCAAATGGGGAATATGCCAAGGAAGAGGCCCTGAATTTTAGGAGACAGAGTACTAGATTATGTCAAAGGAGAAAAAAGGAGGTGGGGGGGCGGCTAAAACAACAGTGTGCACAGCAAGTTATCTAAGCTGTGGTCATGACAGTGACTACAGAACCGTTAAAGTAAGAGAATCACAGGAGATCAGAGTGAAAAGCAGAAGACAGGAGTGAGTTGTGGTCTGGTTTAGTCCTAGAGAACTCCACCTGAGGGGTTTCCCTGCTTGCATTTAAAAGGGGCCAATTATGGTAGGCATAATTGGAGGTTGGCAGAGTAGGAATTGTCAACTGAAGTCTGTATACATTCAGGGATTTACCTAAGACCACCAAGCTTGTTAGTTGCTGATCTAGTTTTAAAACCCATGTATGCTTACTCAAAATTCTCAACTTGTCACACGAGAAATGTTGATTCAGACTAAGTCACGTATGACTGGAAATTACTTTCATAAAAACATGTCCATTTACTAACATGATTCCCATAGATCTGATGATCCTAGACCTTTGTAGCAAATTGTGTCAATTAAAAAATGGTCATTATATAGGAATTTTAAAAATTATTAGTTTCCACTAAATACAAAAAAGACATTAATAAGTATCTATGTTAGTCTTTTAGAAGTACACACATGCTTGAATACTACTTCGGACTTCTACAGCTTTTTAATTTATTGATTTCAATTTTAAAATCTCCTTTATCTGTAAATCTATCTAACAGCCGTATTAATACCCACTGCATAACCCATTATGAGTCAGAACACATCAAGCTTCCGCTCAAGGTCCTCTGTGGCTTCTTAGGTAAAAACCAATGTCCTGGGGCACCTGGGTGGCTTAGTGGGTTAAGCCTCTGCTTTCAGTCTTAGAGTCCTGAGATCAAGCCCTGCATCAGGCTCTCTGCTCAGTGGGGGAACCTCCTTTCCCCTCTCTCTTTCTGCCTCTCTGCCTCCTTGTGATCTCTCTCTCTCTGTCAAATAAATAAATAAAATCATTAAAAAAAATGATGTCCTTATGAGGGCTACAATCCTGTCCATGAGCTGATTTGTATTCTCTCTCTGGCCTCTCTGGTTCATGGGGCTCCAACTATTCTGCCCCTTCATCATTCCTGCTTTGGTGCCTTGTACTTGTTCTATCCCATCCCTACTTGTCATTCTCTTCCTGACCCCAGATGCCCACATGGATGACTTTCTTACTTCCTATAGGCCTTTACTCAGAAGTTGCCTTCTTAATGAGGTCTTCACTGGGCCCTTGAACAAACATTTCAATGTACTAGACACATCATATTTTCTCTCCTGCCTTATGTTTTTTTTTTTATTCATTCTAATGTGCTATATTTCACTTACTTGTTTTATTTATTTATTTATTTATTTATTTTTCTACTACCGGAATATAAATTCCATGAGAGCAGGCTTTCTTTGTTTTGGTTTTGTTCAGTGCTAGATCCTCAGTGACCAGAACATTATCTACATTTAATGAAGAAATAAAGGAATATATAAAATACAAACAAATCAATATATGTATGAATTCTGGCTCCTTTAAAATTAAATTTAAAATTGTGTGACTTTTCTGCTAGAGAAGCAATATGAAGTGACTTTCAAACTATATAATATAGGCTTTAAAAAACTCTCTGACAGGGGCGCCTGGGTGACTCAGTGTGTTCAAGCCTCTGCCTTCCGCTTAGGTCACAATCCCAGAGTCCTGGGATCAAGCCCCACATCGGGCTCTCTGCTTGGCAGGGAGCCTGCTTCCCTTCCTCTCTCTGCCTGCCTCTCTGCCTACTTGTGATCTCTGTCTGTCAAATAAATAAATAAAATTTAAAAAACAAACAAAAAACTTTCTGACATTGAATTCCCTCAAACTGATGTTTTAGGGTTGCCTGGGTGCCTCAGATGGTAAAGCGTCTGCCTTCAGCTCAGGGTCCTGATCCCAGGGTCCTGGGATCCAGCCCCATGTCAGGTTCCCAGCTCAGCAGTGTGTGTATCTGCTTCTCCTTCTGCCTTGGCCTTTCTCCTCTACTCATGCTCTCTGTCTGTCTGTCTGTCTGTCTCTCTCAAACGAATAAATAAAATCTTTAGGAAAAAAACTGACTTTTTATACTTAGCCAATTTAATTTCTGTCCATATGAGTGAAAACATTTCTCTTCCACAAAATGCTCTCTCTCTATTTTTTTTTTTTAAGATTTTATTTATTTGACAGAGATCACAAGTAAGCAGAGAGGCAGGCAAAGAGAGAGAGGAAGGGAAGCAGGCTCCCTGCTGAGCAGAGAGCCTGATATGAGGCTTGATCCCAAGACCTTGAGACCATGACCCGAGCTGAAGGCAGAGGCTTAACCCACTGAGCCACCCAGACACCTCTACAAAATGCTCTCTTTGATAGCTTCTGGGATCTTCAGTTTTTACATCTATACCATCATTTTCACTTTTGAAAATCCACTTTTCCTCCTCTTCTGTATTCCAAATAGTGCCTCCTTACAAGCCTGACATAGGTTCCTTTTTTTCTAGGAACAATTCTCCTATTCCAGCTGGCTAAACCACTCTTTGATAATATTCATCCGAGGTATTTTTTGTAGCACTGTCTTGTTCTGAAATATAACATTTTGTCCATACTTTTAAATTACTATTATTTATCTCTTGTCTTTATTGAAATCTCAGTGTTTTACAGTTGTGTGAAACCTCCTTCATGCCTACCTTAATGTCTTATATATACATGCTCAGAAAATACCTGTTGGTAGGTTTATTCTTATGGTGGTTGTAGCAATGCAGTAGTTTGATTTAAGAGAGCATTTAAATACAATAAGATAAATAAATTGGTGGAATAGTCATACTGAAGTAAGCAGAAGTTACAGTCTCTACCAACAAAACTGTCTCTGAAAAATAATTATCCATTTTATTCTCAATCCCATTAAAACATTTCTAAAGGATAAGTGAGTAGGCATGTCATAGGCTATGAAGTGGGAAGCTTTACTATTAAGTCACAAAAGCAAACTATTCTCTCCCAATTTCTATAGCTAAACTAAATCTAATTCTGGTATTTCCTGAAGGAGAGAAGCAGGCAAAATTATTGGTCAGAATCTGCTTTATTGCTTTTCTGTCAGCCTTTAAAAGGATAGTTTAGTCAAGACTCAGGAAGGTACAAAATCCTTCAGAAAAGCAATGTAACAAGCTCAACAATAAGACCATACACAATTGGGTACTCACTCTTCTGAGCTGTTTATCTCAATTTTACATCTTGCTTGTCATTTTGAAAGGCATTTTTCTTTTAAAATCCTATCTGTTTCTGAAGACAGTAAAGCTATATCCTAATATGGCAACAATTGCTGTAAATTTTTGTTATTTACTGAAATCATACTATTGTGTCTATTGTTCCTACTTCATTTTCAGGAATAAATTGCTTGAAGTGTGGGTTAGTACATAAATATCCCTCTGCAAATTAAATGGTTGTCAAAAATGTTTTGGGGAAATTGCATTGAAGAATAAACCAAAACAGTGCATGATTTATCATCGAGTCTGCTTAACTCTAGCAGTACATGGAAAGTCAGAGAGGAGGAGCCCTTCCCCAAGCTGCTCTCTCCGTGAGTATGTGTTGAAGCTCCCCTGTATACCTCAGGCCAATTTGGAAAAGGAGTGCCAGGGCTGCAGTTAATGACTATTTAAAAGTGAAGTAATTTAATCTGAAGGAGGAAAAATTTCCATGGCTGTGAGTGTGCTTCGGAGCTTAAGAAAAAGGAATTGCCATTGACCTTGTTAGTTTAATTAAGTGATTCCCAATTAAGAGACTAGCAGAATGTTGGCAGCTAATGACATGCAGACTAATATTGTCTTCAAAGTATGTGTTATAATTCCTGATGATGATGATGATGATGATGATGACAACAATGCTGTATTACTATCTACTATGAAGCAGTACCTTAAAAGGACAGAGCATTCTAAAATATATGCATTTGATGTTGCACTGGAGGAAAAGCAGCAGGCAGGTATCTTTTGTGGAAGGCTGTATGTCCAAAGTCTCTATGTCCACTTGGGGAAGGACACAATAAAAGGAGAAACAGAGAAAGAAAATATGAAGGTAACCTATCTTCTATTGAAAGAAAAGAAAGAAAGAAACAAAGGAAGGAAGGAAGAAAGGAAGGAAGGAAGGAACCCAGCAACATTAATAAAACTTAAACCTTTGGGGCGCCTAGGTGGCTCAGTGGATTAAAGCCTCTGCCTTCGGCTCAGGTCATGATCCTAGGGTTCTGCTCAGCAGGGAGCCTGCTTCCACCTCTCTCTCTCTCTCTTTCTCTGCCTGCCTCTCTGTCAAATAAATAAAAAAAATCTTAAAAAAAACCTTAAACCCTTACAGATTAAATATCTTATATATTTATTTATTACTTGGCTCACTAATAAATACTTACTTTGTGCCTATTTGATCAGTCAGTGGAGAGAGAGAAGTAAATTGTGTTTATCCATATTTCTTTTTAGCTTCCATCCTAGCTTAGACTTGGCCAAACTGTTTCCTAGAGTGGAGATATCTAAAAAGCAAGCCAGGCAAATCCAAAGGTGATAGTATCAAAATAAATTCTGAAGTGTTTTTGGCAGTCCGTTCTCCAAAGATATTTGCTTCACATAAGCTACTAGGTAAACGCCCATTTTCTCCTTTTTTTTAAATTTATTTTTTATTTTCAGCATAACAGTATTCATTATTTTTGCACCACACCCATTGCTCCATGGCAATCCGCGCCCTCTATAATACCCACCACCTGGTACCCCGACCTCCCATTGCCCATTGTCTCCTAATGGTAATTCATTTTCATGCACATGTGGCCTCAGGTCATTGTCTTTGTGGTATGGTCCACAGGCCCTAAGAGAGCTTGTGCCTAGAGATCTTTCTCAAAGTTACAGTTTTATAGTGCTCATTTATCACTGCAATTACATTGCTGCATTTGTTTTCTGAAAAGCATTACACTTTCTTGTAGGCATTTTTTAAGTACAACCTACATATATATTCCAGTAGGTTTTGAGATTTAGACCAAACTATTTGTCATCTCTGCATTCCACAAAGGCTTTTCAAGTAGTGTACTCCAAAGCTGGCTAGGATTTCTGGTGGAGCAGAAGGTGCTTCACTTTGACTACCATAGCTTTACCTTTCTATTGAGGATTCTCAGGTGTACCTAATTTCAGGAAATCAGATATGCTCCTGTCAATAAGAGGTACGTGATGATAAAAAGTATTCCTGTGTAATCGTTTCAACATTTCAACCATAAGCTTTTTAAAGACAAGGACTGTGTCGTTCCTTTTATTTTATCTATCTATCTTCCGTGATAAGAAAAATATACCTATATTGTCACTCGATAAATGTGGATGAATAAAGTAAATTAATTAATAAAAGAATTTATAGCTTATTTTAATTCACCAATTTTATAAGTCTTTCCTGACCTTGCTATTGATAAATAAACACTCTTTATAAAAATCATCACATGTGGACAAGGTTACTTTTATTATATACATAACTGTACATGCAATACATAAGGTATTTCTCCCACAGACATGGCAGACATTGTCAAACAGTCGTAGTAAACTTCTTGCAACTGAGCCCTGGTATAGCCATTCTTCTCAACCTAGATGTTCCTGCTTATTAATCTACTTTGTATTAATTTATTTCCACCCTGACATTAAAGAGTTTTTCATAAAACACAACCTATCGTTACAGAAAATAATCAGACCGGTGAGAGACACTCAGAGAAGTAGGAGAACTCGGATTTATTTTATGCTTGCAGACCCACATGAGTTCATGCTTGAAGTTCTGGGCCCCGGGTAGTGGGGTTACAGGGTTTTTATAGGGGGAACAGTTGATAAGGTTCCAAGGGCAACCTTACCAGCTGGCTACTGGTAGGTGGGTTTAAACTGGGGGAGAAGGGGATTGCTTTAGGCTGTTTGGGCAGTGCAGGGGGTTTGTGGTGGGAAGCCTGTTTACAGAAGCAGTAACAGTTGGTTATCTCTTGCTCTTTCTATCTACGGGGCTCTGCCCAGTGGGGTCTACTTTAGGAGAGCCCGTTCTGGGTGATTTTCCTCTTCACTCTAACGGGTGAAATCATCATGTGACATTTTATGCACATGAAAGAACTAAAGGACTGGGCAAGATGAACTTGAAATTATCTATCCCATCTGTCCTTTAACTCTCCCCTTATTTCCTGCACCACACATGAACAATATGGTAGAAATAGTAACTACTTCTTCTACTTATCACCCATACCCAAGTTGTCCCAGTTCTGTCAATTCTTCTATCTACATAATATCTTTGGAAATATTTTACTCCACTTGTGGTGTTATTTTCTTAATTCTGGCTCAAATAACTTCTCTCCTGAATTACTTAAATTATCCCCTTTTGTCCCCAGTTAGTTCCTTTCCTCTAATTTGTCTTATATACAGTTTTCAGAGTGATCTTTATGAAATTTGAATCTTATTACATCACTACTGTACTTAAAATCCATAGTGGGTCCTCATACTTGCAGAATAGTATTCAAGTTATTTAATATAAAATATAGAGCCCTGGAGGAGGAGGCTGTTATAAAAATCTATCATTTGTTCTCTACCCACCTACATTCTAATTCTTTAAGGCAATGTTTAACTTTTGTTTCTTTTCTTGATAACTTTGTGAGTACTATTGTTTCTACCTGTCTACTGAAATACTCTTTATACTTTCTTCATCTTATCTATTGATTGATTAATGTCAGATTTCTAGGGAGTCCTCAAGGACTCTATTTGGGGCTGGAATGGACAAGTGGAAAAAAAAAAAAAAAGATATACAAGTAGGACTTAAATATGACCCTATTAAATTATACTTCAACTAGGCAGTTTAATTTTTATCAGTTTTCATTTTGGGGTTCCTTTGTAGGATTATGTTTAAATAAGGAATTTTTTACTCTAAAGAAATTAATACCACTGAGCTTCCCTGACCTCTGTTAGATTTAGATTGCTGATTATCTTGGCTGGCCCACTTGCAAAATAAGAAAAAAACAAGGACAAATGTTTTTGAAGATTTTTAAATTCATGTATTGGTGAAGACTCTATTAGTAATCATAATGTCCTATTTAAGTATGTTTTCTAAGCAATTATTGGAAAATATTTCTGTTATCATTCTCTTTACAGTGGTACATTTTGAGAATGAACTCTGAACCCTTAGAGAATCCATGGAAGAGCTTTAGAGATTCAGTGAAACTCTTGAAATAGTATGGACTTTTTTTTAAGCATTTCTCTAGGAAGAGGGTTCATAAGTTTATTAGAGTCTCGAAAAGTCCAAGATGACAAAAAAAGTTTAAATACTTCTTTATAGAGAAAAAGAAGGCAAATATAATTGTAAAATGAACTATATTTCTATTTTTAAAAGTATGAATTCAATATAACAAAAGGTAAGAAAATATTACCCATAATAAAACATTCAAATACAAATTAACTGTCTCCAGTATTTTGCAGTTTCTTTCATCTCATTATATCCAGTCTGAGCTCACACAGAGAAGGATTTTGTTCTGTGACCTAAAGAGCATAAGCAGATAGTCTATATGTAAGTTAGTTCAAGAGGTTGACGTAGAAATTAGTTCCTCTTATCTCACAGCACTGTGCACTGAGACGTACTTGGTTAAACAGCACCATAGAAGTAAGAGCCAAGGACTCACTTGATCACTACTAAGAGCAGATAAAAAAGCATCTAGATATCTACAATGAGTAAAAGGTGCATTTTCTGATATCCCAAAGAGTTGAGAGAATTTCTGTAAATTTATTTTAAATACTTTCCATTAAATGTGTAAGTGAATGTGAAGTTACCTTTAACTAAGACACAGCATTTTTTGTTTCATTTGAATGATATCAAAAACCATTTTTTATAATGGTGAATATGTTAAAATCCGTGAGTCATTACCAACAATCTATCTTGGAATAATGTACATCTGGGCAATATATCTCTGCCTCGTTCTCCCAACTGAATATCACCTATGATGGGTCATATCTGATGACACCTTAAGTGGAACCTAACATCCAAAGGGTCTAAAATGATCCTTTTCTGAAGAATTGGAGTATAGAAAACATAAGAATCAACCTATCAAATAATGATGGGCTCTTGAACTGAAAAGTCATGTCAGGTTGGTGTGAGACTGGGCACCAGAGCTAGTAAATAAAGACATGAGCAAGTTTTGGGAAACAGAGGGACTGAGAAAAGAAATGAGAAAGCAAGCAGAAGTGAAAATGCACTTAAATGAGAGTTAGAGGCAATGGCTGTTGTTACAACTTATCATTTCCAGCTGTCTTATGACACTTGATTATCCAAGGATTATTTGCTAAAGTCTTTAAATAAGCAGCATTCTACTTGAGTCTTCTTGCATGTGTTCAGTTCCTTGCAACTGAAAACATCAGGACATTTCATGCTCTGCCTGGCTTTGAATATTAAACTTGTATGTAAAAACAACAACAACAACAAAAATAAAGGCTTAAGAAGTCAGAGTCTTGAGGAACTGGAGCATTAGCTAGAAAAGGAGGGCAAAAATACAACTAATGAAACACAAAAAAACTTATACAAATATTCATGTATCTGTATATACACACATACATATATGTGTGTATACACACACACACACAAATACAAACTTGCTTAATTCTGAAATTTTAGGTCATGTGAAGTAGCTCTGAGAATGCCTTGCACCCCTATGTGAGCCAAACAGATCTTTAATTAATGATTTTACAATTCCTGCTACCATTATTACTTCTGTTACCACTACTCATATTACTAATGTAATAAAATTAGTTCCTCTTATCTCACAGCACTGTGCAATGTTCTAGTTCTTTCTCATCCAGCTCCTCATCTGATTCCCTTGGAAAGCCGGTGAGGTCTATATGGAAAACTTTTTAATTCCTTTATGCTGGTCAAGAGACTGAACCTCATAAAGTCAAAGATTCTGAATCCAGATTAATTCTGACCTTAACATTACATTACAGAAATAGTTGCGTATAACTTTTCAGTTGAAATTGGCTCTAAACTTAAAAATACTGAATCCATCCAGAAAATCCACTGTCTTTAGTTCAAAGAGGCTCAGAGAAAAGGATACAGTTGGAATCAGCAAAATCTGTTCATTCCTAGAAGTCTCAAAACCCAGATCCTAGTGCTGTGGGAAAAAATGGTTAGCTATAACAAACTACATGCCTATTACCTATTTCAGCAGTGATTGTACACCAAATACCAGCTGTTTGTTCATCACTATGCTAAGGATTGCAGGTAATACAAGGGAAAACAAGTCAGCTTTCCAAGGGTTTTCTGTGGGAAGAACAACTGAAAACCAAATATAAGCTGTATGGATTTGCAGAACTATGGATAAGAGAGAAACTGACATGGGCTCAAAGAGTCAACAAGATTATAACAAAGATAGAGGATGATATATAACATGAAGTACACCATAGAGTATGTGTAGATAGAAATGATTTTACTCTGTAAATATCAGGAATTTTTACTGAATTTGAATACTATTTTTATTAGAAATATGAATCTAATGAGCATATTATGGCTGGGAAAGAAGATTAGCAAAATTAAGATCAGTTAGAGAATAATTACCAAGAATAATTTAAGGAAACAACTTAAATCTGTGTTGGAAAAGAATGGGAGTGAACAGAATAAATAGGGAAAAGCACTAAAATCACAGAACTTTCAAGTTAGACTTTAGAGCTCCTGATATTCAAGTTCAATAATCTTATAGATGGAAATAGTAGCCAAAAAAATATATGTTTATAAAAAATAAAAAATTAAAATAAAAAAAAAAGAAATAGTAGCCAATATCACATAATATGACAATTTAGAATTGAGTTCTTAGAGAGTATGTCACCCATTTCCCTCATTTTAGAAATGTAGAAACTGAGACCCTAAACTCTGAAGTTATTCACACAATACGGCAGAGTTTACCAAACATTTGGGGACCAGAACACAGTTACAGTGACTCTTCTTCTCTTTAATCCTTCTTTTAAAATCCATGTTGATCTGCTGGGATCAGTGGGTATTACAAAATATATATTTGAAAGTCTTTATATTATGCAAAAGTCCAACAGCATTTTTATGCCTTTCTCTGACCCACCTACTGGATGATTCCACTTACCTAATCTTTATTAAAATAGAGATTTTGTTACCAGACAAGTAATACATAGTAAACAATCCTTCCTTCCTTCTCCTCTCCTCTCCTCTCCTCTTCTCTCTTCTTTTAACATTTTGCTTACTGAAAAGTCATTATTTCTCAGAAGATGCCCAGTGAAATTTGAATACACGAGTTTCCTTGACTTTGTAATATATGATGCAAATAATAGTGCTATTAAAAAATGAATGGAGGGTGCCTGGGTGGCTCAGTGGGTTAAGCCGCTGCCTTCAGCTCAGGTCATGATCTCGGAGTCCTGGGATCGAGTCCCGCATCGGGCTCTCTGCTCAGCGGAGAGCCTGCTTCCCTCTCTCTCTCTCTGCCTGCCTCTCCATCTACTTGTGATTTCTCTCTGTCAAATAAATAAATAAAAATCTTTAAAAAAATTTAAAAAAAATGAATGGAACAGGATTTTAGAGCTCTGAAATACGAAGAAATATCACATATATATCTTTCATTCCAAATAAGTAAAAATAGAGGACATCAGAGATAGAGCTTATGATGTGTCATTATGGGAGCTATTTAGAGGTTAACACAACAAGGGGCATTTCAGTGCTTAATGTGGCAAGATTAAGAATGCTAATGCAATATTTATTATTTTTCAATATATCATGAAAAGTTGTGCAGCCCTAGTACAATTGGTGCTTAAGGCAGCCTGTAAGAGAGACATCTCATCAGGCTAAAACCTTTCTATTGAGGTCACCATGTAAACAGTTAATGAAGCAGAAACTCTCTGGGGATTCATTGACTGAGCACATTTAGATGAGTTCTATAGAAATGTTCAGTCGGTGGTAGGGGAATTACTTCAATGATGCTTTAACAGAAACTGTGGACATTCAACCCTCCCTGCATTCAATGGGGTGTTCATAATTAATTTTCTATTTTCTGAGCACATGTAACAGTTTGACTATAATTTTTTTTATTATAAACATTAACATTTAAGCCAGAGGTCACACAGCACATTAACTGTCCAGTCCAATTGAGGAGAAGAGATCTGGGTTGCCAACTTCTTTTAGATTGGCTAGTTAGTTTCAGGGAAGTAATCCCTGTAGAATCCTGCCATGAACATGTAGTGAACAATCATTGGTGTTTTATTTCCACCATAACCACCATGATCATCGTTGCAAAGAATGTGCACTGTGTACCTATACCATTAGGAGTACATTATACTTATTTAAATATCTTTGTTATATATACCCTGACTTAGTTTTCAAAATGTGCCATGCATTATTGTAAATTCTTCTCAAATTCTAACTCAGTTTAACAAAATTTGCTTGTTATATACACTCTTGAATCTCTAGTCACCAGAATATTTTGGTCCTCCTCAGATACCCATTTTTTTTTTTTTTTGAGGATTTCAAGAACTTGCCCAGTTGTTTTCTTTCTCACCCTATCTACTGCCATGTTCCTCCTTTATGTAAACAGACATGTTGATGATCCATCTGATAAACTGATAACTTTTTTTCTACTCCCTTAGATAAGATGATCTTTAGCTCTGTCCATGAGCACAGCCATAATTGGATCTTACTTCAACTGGAAAGATTCTCCTTTTGAATTTTGAATATTACCTTGAAGTTACAGTTTTCGACAGTTTTCTCTCTTTTTACCTCTTCTCTCTTTTTTTTTTTTTTTTTTTGTCTTGTGTATGGTGCCTATAATTTATTCTTATCATGACCTCTTTCTGCTAATTTTCCCCCTTTTTCCTTAGTTGAACTATCTCCTTCCAGCTTCATTTGCTCCCTATGACTATCAACTTTCTAAAAGCCACTGATCACATCTCAGGCTGAAAATACCCTAGAATTTCATCATCTTTCTTGTCACTAGGTTGAGTTTCTAAAGTAATAGTTTAGCACAGGAACTTGAACATGTAGATAACATGGTCATTAATCTAATACACTACTGTGACTATCATTATCACTACTATCCTACTATTTCTACTCTGCCATCACCATTACTATCTTTGCTTTTAATATAGCCTCTTTGCTTTTAATATAGCCTCTATACTAGCAGTTTTATATCTTATCTCATTTAATTATCACAACAACACTATGAAAGTTGCTAATATAATATCCATTTTACAGATGAAAAAATTGAGGCTTAGTATGTTTAAATAGCAGATATGCTCTCTTTTTTGTGGGGGTAGAATGAGAAGTCAGGATTCTGCAACTCACAGAGGCCTTCACCAGAAGCAGACAATGCTGACATCTATCATTCTCCAGAAGTGTAAGAAATTAATTCCTATTGTTTTTATAAGCCAGTACATAGTGTGTATTTTATTCATATTGCAGATGGTTTTTTGACTTGGTACTGGGATCTGTGATGGAAATTTTTTTTTAATTAGTATTTCTTTTGGTTTATAAATTACTGGAAAATCTATAAAGAAGTTATTGATTTTAAAAAAGTCAAATAAGAACATAGGGTTAAAAAAACTTAAACTTTATGATTCATCTTTAATCAGACTATCTAGCTATTCTAAGATACATATAAACTGTAACTTCTTACAAGGTCATAAAATATAGGAGGCTCAGTCCCTACCCTTGAGTCATATATTACACCTTAACTGGGTAGAACATGTAAGCACATATGCACACATACACACACAGTAGAGATACCTTGAAGATACATACAACACAGTTAAAAATATATTTATCAGGATATCAGGATGACTGACGAAAAGAAAATAAGCATCATTTTTTTATTGTAGTGTTTTTGAGCCTGTTTATTATTATTACTATTATTATTATTATTATTCCCCCCTCCTAAGAAGTCTTTATATACTTTTTATTTCCCTTTTTCCAACCATAAAATTTTAATCCAAAGATATGCAGTATATCTGTTTTTATATTGTGGGCAATATGGAGACCACAGCCACTGCAATAGCTAAGATCTCTTTCATTCCCCAAGAATAAATTTCACCCCCTCAGAAGGTGATACACCCCTGTTGAAAATGCATACTTTGACATTATGAAATACGTATGTTGGAATTTAATGTTGTATTCTGAAGCTCCATTTTATAATCACATAATCCTATTTTATCACCAACTAGAAATTTTTCATGTTTTTAATTTTTTTATATGAATTTGATTGAGTCCATCAATTCATACACTTCATGGCCTTTATTAAAATTATTTTACTGGTAACAATTGATATCAGCAAGTGCATATTAAATCAAATACTGAAAGTTCAAGTAGGTTAAAAGTATAAAAAATTCCTTTCAATGGCTTGGGAGTCGAGCCGGGTAGTTGCATCAAATTTCTAAAATACCAGAAATTACCATTGTCCCCTACTGAGGACAAGTCACAATTTGAACAACTAGTAAAAATGTTGATTGCATTTATCTGACTACAATTTGTATCAATCCAGCAGTATAATAAACATCAAAGTAACCTCCACATAATGGCAAAAACAAGGCATAAAATTCAAACTCAATATCCTGTAAATGTGTCCCGGCTGGAGCCCTGGAGATTGTCTCCAGACTTGTAACACAATCAGGTCTGGGGAAATACCAAGAAAATGTTTTCTTTCAATCACTTGTAATTGGCATTCTGAAAGTGAAGGGAAGAAAATAAAGGGGATGGGGTCTTTCGATTTGCTGCTTTTGTTTGGAATTGCTCCAAATCACAAGTAACTACAGGGCAAATTGACATCTTCTCAGTTGAGTTGTAACCTTTTCCTCCCCCATTTCTTTCCAAGGTTTGTAAACAAACAGATCTGAGTCAGGACATTGAAAAGTTGGTCTCAAACCAAATGTCTCATCCTGGCATTGTAGGCTGTACTTAATCTTGACTCACTTTTACATTTTCCAACAGTATTTCTCTCTCTTTCTCATATAACTTTTTAACTACTTTCTCTAAGTTTCTTTCTCATTACACCCTGAATAAGCCATGCTAATGTCTACCTTGGCAAACTGAGTTCCCTCTCATTTCCTGGTATTTTTTTGGCATCGCCTCTCCTCTCTGCCTCGCAGAGGCATACTCATCCATCAAGATCCTGTAGTGAGGCATTCTCAAAAATCCATACATTGATACATCTCTTCCCTTTTTGATAGTACTTGCTTCATCTCAACTGCCCCATATATCATGTGATTGATGTGGCATATATTCAATCAGCAAATGTTTAGTTAGTACTTAAAACATGCCACACACTGTTTCTAGGCATCAGGAGTAGACTAGGGAACAAAACAGATGAATCCCTACCCTCAAAGAATTTATATGCTAGTGGGGGAAATGAAAAATAAAAATATAATAGACAAATAGTATATACAAAAATAAAAATAAAACATAATATTTTTTAAAGTAATTCCTACTCCCAACATGGGACTCAAACTCACAACCATGAGATCAAGAGTCACATGCTCTACAATCTGAGCAAGGTAGGTGCCCCAAAACACAGTATTTTAGATGAGAGGCCAGCAAACTTTTTCTGCAAAGGGCCAGATAATATGACTATGCAGTTTTGAACTTGTGATATGAAAACAGCCAAGAAAATATAGAAACAAAAATGAATGTGGTGCTGTTCCAACAAAACTTGGCTTGTGAACACTGAAATTTGAATCTGATAAAATGTCTCCATGTTATGGAACATTCTTCTTTTGATTTTTTTTTTTAAACTTCCAAAAATGTAGAACTTATCATTAGCTCACAGATAATACAAAAACAGGAGGTAGTCTGGATTTGACCCCAGGACATGGTGGCTGAACCTGTGTTGAGAGAATGGCAAGTACTCAAGGAAAATGAAGTCAAAGAAGTGGGCCAGGGAACACAGAGAGTATCTAGTCAGATTGCAGTGTTATAGAGAGTGGAATTGAAAGAAGTGGGGTGCTTGGGTGGCTCAGTCAGTTAGGCATCTGACTCTTGATCTCGGCTCAGTTCTCAGTCTCCATGGTTGTGAGTTCAAGCCCCATGTTGGGCTCTACAATGGGGATGGAGCCTACTTTAAAAAAAGAAAAAGAAAAAAGAATGGAAAGAAGAAACTTAAATTTCACTTAACAATAAGAAATTTAAGAAATATAATCTTAATTTTTCTACCTATTTCAGTCTCCATCTCACTATTGCCAGTTTCTTCACTTGGGATGCACAGATACAACCCCCACCCTCCAGGAGAGCCTGTGTGTAGAAGACTATTTCACAGTCATTTTTAATTTTTATTTTTAATCCTATTTATTTTATTTATACATTTAAAATTTTTATCCTGAGGAGGACTCTATAGCTTCACCAGAGTGACAGAAAGGTCCATGGAACAAAACTATTTGAACATCATTATGGATCAGGTCCCAAGAAACTAGATGGAGGAGTGGAATTGGAATTTGGACATGGTATTATTAAATGCCTCTATTACCTGGTTGACCCTTCTATCTCCTGCATAAAAGTCCCTTTATCGTCTTAACAGATATATTCTAGGGACACTCAGCTCTTCACCTCCAGAATTAGCCCAGAATCTTTCTCTTTTGCCAATTCTAAACCAGCATTCCCCTCCCCAATTCTACCTCTTACTGTTTTTTGTCACTGGCTCTTAGCAATGCCTCCATCTGCCTCAGTAACTTCCTTTCCTAATTATTCCCAAACCCTCTCCCCTCATCTCCTCCCACCAATGACAACCTACCACACATTACTGGTCTGGACTTATCATAGTCAAAATATTTTAATACTATCTGAGCATGTCTAGCATGTGTTATGTAGTAGGTATTGCATTATCTTATTGAATCCTATTAACAACCTATGATATAGCTAGGCTATTATCTTTTATTGACATTTTAAAGAGGAGTAAATTGAGGCACAGAAAGATTTAATAACTTAACAAAGACTGGATTTTAATATAGGTAATTTATTTATTTATTTTTTTTTTTAAAGATTTTATTTATTTATTTGACAAAGATCACAAGTAGGCAAAGAGGCAGGCAGAGAGATAGGGAAGGCAGGCACCCTGCTGAGCAGAGAACCTGATGCGGGGCTCCGATCCCAGGACTCTGAGATAATGACCTGAGCTGAAGGCAGAGTCTTTAACCCACTAAGCCACCCAGGTGCCCCTAATAATAGGCAATTTAGCTAAATTGTCCATGTACTTAATAAATGCTCATGACGGTATCCAAGGCACGTAGTTATTCAGTACTTTTAAGAAGTAAATATATTCTGCTCAATTGAAACAACAAAATATTAAAAAGATAATATATCATGATCAAGTGGGGTTTGTTCCAGAATTGAAGGGTTAGCTTAATATTTGAAAATCAACAAGGTAGGGACACCTGTGTGGCTCAGTTGGTTAAGCAGCTGCCTTCGGCTCAGGCCATGATCCCAGGGTCCTGGTTTCAAGTCCCTCATCGTGCTTCTTGCTCAGCAGAAAACTTGCTTCTCTTTCTACCTCTGCCTGCCACTCTGCCTGCTTGTGCTCTCATTCTCTCTCTTTGATAAATGAATAAATAAATTTTAAAAAATCTTTGAAAATCAACAAGGTAGTTCACACTACTAGCAAACTGAAAAAGAAAAGGCATGATCATCTCAATTGATGCAGGAAAAAGCATTTGGCAAAGTTTGGCATCCAGTCCTGATGAAAGTTCTAAGCAAGCTAGTAATTCAAGGAAACTTACCCAGCATCTTGCCTAGTGATGAAATTCCGAATATTTAACCCCAAGCTGTAAATAAGATAAGAATGTCTGCTCTCACTAATTCTATTTGACATTGTACTAGGGGCTCTAGCCAATGTTAATAAACAGGCAATGAATAAATACAATACTTCCAGATTTAAAAGGAAGAAGTAAAATTGTCTTTATTTCAATATGATGTAATCTATATAGAAAATCTAATGAAAGCTACCAAAAGCAAAAAGAAAAACAAAACAAAACTGGAACTAATAACTGCCATTAACATTCACAGTTTACTCAAGAGAAAAGGAAATATATATCTGTACAAGTCTTATACACAAATATTCAGAGAAGCCCTATTTGTAGTAGCCAAAACCTGGAAACAATCCACATACTCGTCAGGAGAGGAATGGATAAACAAATTGCAGTGTATTCATAAAGTGGAATATTACTCAGCAATGGGTAAGAAGCTACTGCTGCACACATGGCATGGGTGAATTTCAGATATTTATGCTGAGTGAGAAAAAGCCAAACCAAATAATACATACTATATGATTTCATTTATGTAAGAGTCTAAACAATACGGACAAACCTATGGTGGCAGACAGCATCTTTGAGGTTGTTTGGGGGAAGAGGACTGGGATGAGCAAGGCAGAGTAATAACAAAAGGACAAAAAGAAACTTTGGGAAGTGATGATATGTTTATTGACTGTGGTGATGCTTCCACTGGTGTATACATGTGCCAAAACTGATTGAATTGTACACTTTAAATGTATGGAGATTGTTATAAACAATTATACCTCAGAAAAGCTATTAAAGCTTATGTCTATATTTTTATCCTCCGTACCAACTGAAATTAAACAAATGTTTTCCATAAGATCTTGTGACTTGCCATATTGTATGCGATGTCTAGTCCTATGGTATATCCAAATATGTCAGAGTCATTGTCAGTACTTAAAAAATACCTTACTGCAATGCCTAAACTGTAAGAAAGTTCACTGCCATACCCATATACACTTATATGGCATAAATTACTCTTCCATTCTGATGTCACCAGTGTAATTGCTCAGATAACTGAGAGTAAAATCAAAAGTTCATTCTGTAAAGAAATGTTAACTTTAGCTTAAATGAGCAATGACCATTAGCCAAGCCATTAAACTAATATTCAGAAATAGCTTGAAAATGAACTGTAACAAATTTGTAAGGAGCCAGATTCTCCAGAAGTATAGGAGAGGTACTTAGTTTGGTACTTTGGGGAGTGGTAATAATCAGAATACCCAATAAATTCCTGCTTTAGGACACAAAACATAGACTGAAGCCTGGAAAAACTACTATAACTTTCCGAACTGTATAACTTACTTCCAGGGATTCATTCCAAAATGACTTTATGTATCCCATGTCACTGGCATAAGTTAAAAAAAATGTATGTTTTCCAACTTTACAAGAACCAAAATTATGTAGTTTAAAAAGTTGTAGGATTTCATTCTGTTCTTGCATATGTATAGTATAATAAACAAAATTAAATTTCCTCCCAGTAATCTATTTTAAAGAAGAATGAGTCTGAATTTGATAAAAATTTCCATAATCATCATCAAAGCCTAGGCTTTTAAAACTGGAGGAGGCTTAGAAATCAGCTAGTTCAATTCTCCATTTTAAACATGAAAAATTGAAACCTACGATGATATGCAAAATTGATATACTGGGATAACAGAGAATAGGGACTAAAATCCAGAATACTTACTTTATTCTCTCCCTCTTGGTGACTGCAAGCAAAGAGAAAAAACAGATCTTGAGATTCAAGAACAAAATTTCATGTATCCTGAGTTCTTCAAATTATTATTCAATGAAGTAGGCTATCTACCCCACAAATGTACGGCTTCTATATCCTCCAATACTACAGGCTTCATGCACACTTCATTTGTTAAAAAATGTCATGAATATTAAATAATTGACAGCTGCATACTTTGACCCATGCCTGAAGCAAGCACCAGGTATATTAGGAACAGTATAGTTTTACAAAGAATAGAAGGGTAGAGCTAATTAAATCCTGGAGAACTCATCTGCAGAGATTGAGATGCCCTCTGGCATTTGTTAACACCAGGCAAAAGTCACTAATTATAGCTCTACTGTTCATGACACTGAAGTGCTTAGGACCAGCCTGGTGTGCTTTTCTACGCCTATAATTTTTTCAGAAAATGTGAAACCATCAAGGAACTTGACAGGTGTCATTTTACTCAAGTGGAGTTGCTTTCAACAAATCTAAAAAGGAAATGCATTTTCCCCATTAGATCAAATTAAACAATGAGAATGCTTTCTTCACTCTCTTGTTAGTTGTTAAGGAAAGACTATAGGGAACGACTCCTGCCTTGAAGGATTAGCACTTAGGCTGTTGGGCAGTGATCCCACACCTAAAGTATAAGACATTATTATTAATTGATGGACATTGATGGAAACCAATAACATCTAATTTAATCAGAAAATATTTATTGAGTCCTTGTAAGGGGCCAGTTACTATGCTTGGTCCTGTGGATGCAAACTGTTCCCAACTGAAAACCTATAATCTTGTGACTTGAAATTATACACTTTCAAGTCTACCTTTTAGAGCTAACTCTGTATCTGCATTTTTAAAAAAGTCTAATATATGTGTACAGTTTAAAAAGTATTTGGAAGGATGTGTTTGCCCCAGAATGTCACAGTCTTCTTGCCTAGGACAGTGCAAAACTGAGATTCTCAAAGATTATTAAAACTGTAAAGAACCTAAGAGATTATTTAATCACCACCTCTCATTATAAAAAGGAGGAATCATGAATTCAAACAGCTTACCCAAGTGCACTAATTGCTTATAATATTGATGACAAAGTCAGAGTACTAGTACGCTCTGATTTCTTTTCAGTTTGTTTTCTGTTTTGTTTTGTTTTACTACTCTTTTATTTTTAAAAGTTATTTTTTGGGGCACCTTGGTGGTTCAGTGGGTTAAGCCTCTGCCTTCGGCTCAGGTCATGGTCTCGTGGTCCTAGGATCAAGCCTGCATCTAGCTCTCTGCTCAGCAGGGAGTCTGCTCCCCACCCCGACCCCCACCCTGCCCCATCTGCCTCTCTGCCTACTTGTGATCTCTGTCAAATAAATAACATCTTTTCTAAAAAGTTATGTTTTTCTTCACCTCTTTAGAACACACTCACACATCTTCTTAAATATGGACAGTAGATGAATGCATGCGTTATTACTTACTGGGGTAAAATTTGTTTTATTGTTCAATTTAATTCAAAGAGGTTTGATAATTGTATAGAACAGTAACATACATAGTGAGTTTATGAGAGGAGTAAAGTAGTATTTTGGTTAAGAGTAGAGACATTGGAGTAATTTAGCTTGGATTTCAACCCCAGGTACAACCCTTCTGTTTTTGTAAAGGTACTTAACATTTCCATGTTTCACTTTCCGCATCCTCGAAATTAAATATGTTAAAATACAGGATGAAATGAGATTATATAGCTTTTTCTGAGAGCTTCCATGTTTGGGGAAGCAGAACACTTCCATGTGCCATCATCCTGGGCCCCAAGCTCCAAGAAAACAGAAACTCCTTTGTTGGAGACTTATTGTTTTGTATCCTTAGTCATATCTTTTAATGAACTGGTAAACATGAAAGAAAAAGAAAAGAGAGAAATGAGATTCTGTAAATGAAACACTTCTTAAAGTCTTTAGCACACAGTGTGCACTCCTAAAATATTAAAAAACAAACACTGGATTTGGATACACTGAAAAAGACAGAGTCTTCAAATTCTAATCTTCATGTAGAACTCAATTTCATTCTAAATAAAAATTAAATAAGTTCTATAATGTTAGCAGTGTTATAACAAAATCTTTACCATTAAGTTTATTGAATCATATTGGCAAAATCAGGATAAGATGCAACAAATAGATATATTTTGATAGAAAAATTCAAAGTTTAAAAGCTTAGGGAAGAGCAAAGAAATAAAAAGAATTAGTACACCATGATGGCAACTAGAAAGTATTTGAAAATGAATAAAATATAGTCATATCATATCAAAAATTGTGGATGGAAAACAAAGCACTGTTTAAAACAAGTTTTATACCAAAAGGTTTATATTTGAAAAAAATTAAATAAACTAAATATTCAATACAAGATATTTAAAAGAACAACTGTAATTAATAGAAATTATAAATGCTAATGAAATTAAAATTAAAAGGGAAAACAAAATTAAAAGCAAGTGTTCTTTGAAAAATCTGTTGAAACAGCCAAATTTCTAGCAAAATTGACCAAGGAACAAAGATGTAGAAATAAATGATATTAAGATGAAATAAGTGGCTAAATACATAGATTTCACTTGAAATATGGAGAAAATATGAATTTGAAAGCATAAATGCAGTAGAAAATTCCGTTTTGAATATAATCTACTAAATTTTGTATAAGTAGAAATTTTAAATAAATCAATCTTATAACCATTTAAGATTTGACTCACTTGTGAAAAACTTATCTATCAGCATAATTTATAAAAGACTCAGTAATTTAAAGATATTTCTACCTCATAATTAATGAATGGATAATCCTAGTATTGCGTGAACCCTTACAGAAAATAGAGAAGCTGTCCTATATTCCAGTCTCTCAAGAATTAGATGCTTAATTAAATAAACTCACCAGAACAACCTGCAGAAGTAAATTTGTGATGTTGCACTCCTTCCAGGCAGTCTGCAGTGGGACAATTCTAGGCTGGAACAAACATTTCAGAAGAGAAGGATCCTTCCAAATGCTTCTCAGATCAGACCCTAGGCACACAACTAACTCTTCAACCTCTGACTAAAATACAATCTTTTGTCATTGTTGCCGTAAAAACTGCTGGTAACCACAAAACCCACGGGGCAGGGAAAATTTAAAAGAATTGCCCTTCCCTCTGCATGCTGTGATATCAGAAATCTGTTAGCTTTTGCTTAGAAATAGTGCCAGAAATCAGTGGTTTAAAATAAGCATTCATTATTTTTCTTGATACTATGGGTAGACTGGCCAACTGCTGGATTGAGTCAGCTTGGCTAGAATGAATGATCTAGGATAGCCTCCCTCTCATGTCAGTTGTCAGGCTGATTGGGCTACATAACCTCACCTGGTTTGGCTTGACTCTGCTCCACATGGTCTCTTCAGGTGGAAGCTTGCTTGTGCTTCTGTACTGCATGGTAGTCTCCAGGTTCCAAAAAGCAGTGAGAAATAGATGTGCAAGTACTTTCCAACTCGTCCTGGCCCGTCTAGTCCAGATTCTGTGTGAGAGGGCACTAGCAATGGGTAGAGATGGGGAAAAGAGAATAATTTATATCAAATTTTTATACCAGTAGAAAAATAGATAATATTTGCTGATTTAAGATTTTAGTAGGACTGGTGTATTGAAAAAAATCCAAATACTAGCTCAAAATGTTCTGTACATAGTCAGTGTTGGGCAGGTTAATCTTGCAACATCAATTTCAATTTAATTCAATCAATTCACTGATATTTACTCTGTGCTCTGTTACATACAAGAAAGATTAAATAAGTTCATGGTTCTCAGTGCCCTTGAAATTTAGTTGGGACAAGCCACCACTATCTGAAAAGCTAAAAAGTCTTCACAAAGCATTAATTATGCACCCAGCTAAAAGGAAGAGACAACAGATTCCAAAAGAACCAACAAGAAGGGAGATCATAAAGAGTAAAGCACAGGGATAGGAAATACTTGAGTAAACAAATGGAACTTGAAGTAGAACTTGAGGAATTAGTAGAAATTTTCTAGAGAAAACAGAAATTGAGGGCTTTCCTAATGAGAGAAACAAAAAAGTAAAAGTTGTAAAAGTTGCCCTGAGCTGGAGGTTTATTTATTTATTTATTTTTAAAACATTTTTTTACTACTTGGTCTTTTTTTTTTTTTTTTAAAGATTTTATTTATTTATTTGACAGGGAGAAATCACAAGTAGATGGAGAGGCAGGCAGAGAGAGAGGGAAGCTGGCTCTCTGCTGAGCAGAGAGCCCGATGTGGGACTCGATCCCAGGACTCTGAGATCATGACCTGAGCCGAAGGCAGCGGCTTAACCCACTGAGCCACCCAGGCGCCCCTGGAGGTTTATAATAAACGGCTCTGGCATGCACTGAAGAGGTAAATGGGAGCAAAACTGGTGCTGTTGATTATGGAAGACCTGGTTATCTATTCTTGAGGTTATTACCTAGACTAGAGTTGATGCTATAGGCCAGAACCCAACTTCTGCTCCTCCCCCCAGGTTTTTGTTCAACTACTTTAACCCCAGCACTAAAAATCTAAGCAGCTTGAAGTCGTGGGTAGGAGCAGAGCTGCTTAAGTGACTTCACTTCTAATTAGGTGATATTTAGCCAAATCTAGGATACATGAATCCTTTGCTACTTATCTCACAGAATGCCAGATTGTGTGATAATGTATGCAGAGGAGATGTTCTACACAAATCATACTTTATATTGCTTCAAGGCTTCTGCTTCCACATTCTGTACATGGTATCCCTCCATACGACCACTGTTGCTATTGATTGCTGTCCTTTGGGAGATAGCCATCTTAGAGCCAAAAAAGATACCATGAGGGTCAATATCAAGGAGTGTAAAACAGAGTGCTTTGTTCTACAGGGCTTCTTAAGGTAGGGCTATAAGCAGTGCAGTTGGCACTTAAAATGGACTCTTAGTTATAAAAAGAGACAGAAACTGTCTGACATGCCTACCACAGACATCATTATGGAAGATAATTTCAAATTTGAGGTGGTAACACCTTAAAATGCTGGAGATAGTGCAAGGATGATGAGGAATGAAAATGTCTACAGAATTGATAATTAGGAAAGCAACATGAATTTTCCATGACTTAGCTTCTGAAAAACAAGAAGATTTTACACAATAGTGAGGATTGGAATGAAGAATATAAAGTGGTTAGTGTATCCTTGGTAATAGATGAGAGATTAGGGAATAGAATCAGAAAAAATCCCGAGAAAAAGATGATAGAAGTGGTAGAGAAGGAAATCAACCCAAATCTTACAATCAAGTTAATTAATATTAGTAAGTATTTAGTGAAGAACTAGGATATTTGCATATGGAGAAATACCAACAATCAAGAAAATTTACTGCATTTTAAAATGTAAGACAGTGATCCAAACTGGCTAAGTAGGTTAAACATTTTATAAAATGTATATAAACTGATACAGGCATTTTCTTTCACACCACTATCTTCATATCTCATGATTCTAATTGAATGAGTATTTAAAGGCATATGGCATTGAAAATGATTCTAGTCTGTTGTTCCTTATTCTTATGCAGTTCTTGTAAGAAACACCTTAAATTACAAAATTATAGTGATTTGGAACTGTTAGACCTCCTTCCTGTCATGGAAACAATCTAAAATCCTAGAAGTTGAAGACATCACCACATCAATTCCACTGTCTTTTTGGAGGAATACAATTTACACTGCCCAGAGGAACAATAATTTGAAGTATTCTCATATCTCCACCTCTGAAGCTACTTTGTCTTCCACACTGTCTGGAATTGTAATTTTTTTTTTTAATTAAAGCTATCAAACCTTCTTAATTTATCCTTAACCTCCTTTGCAGAAAAACAAAATAGTTTAATTTACTGGGCTTTATTCTGCTTTCTTAGCCCAGAAACATTCAAAATGACTCAATTTATATATATACATATATATATATATATATATATATATATATATATATATATAAGCATTCTTCAAGATGAAGAGAAAAATAAAATTTTTTACTATTCTTTTGTATTTAGTTTCTTTTATATTTTCTCATTCATAGTATGAATGATTGGAAACCCCATTGACTTAAACTGTCTACTCCTGGAATTTCCAAACTATCTTTCAGATCCAGTCTATATGACAACAGGTTTTAAAGCTATAGCAAATGGCCAACACATGGACGGCACAGAAAGACTACAGAATAGAGATCTAGGTCAGGGTAGTTCTATTCACGTTACATAGTACTGGACAAATTGGGTGTTTAGACTAGAAACTTGATTGTGCCGATGCTGGCTAGAACCTGGCAGAGCACAATGGTCAGTTTGTTTTAAGAATAGAAAGAACATTGGGCAAGGGCACCTAGGTGGCTCAGTCATTAAGCTTCTGCCTTTGGCTCAGGACATGATCCCAAGGTCCTGGGATCGAGCCCCACATTGGACTCCCTGCTCAGCAGGAAGCCTGTTCTCCCTCTCCCACTCCCCTGCTTATGTTCCCTCTCTCACTGTGTCTCTCTTTGTCAAATAAATAAATAAAATCTTAAAGAAAGAAAGAAAGAAAAAAAAGAAAGAAAACATTGGGGAGGACAGATCAATTGTCTAAGAAGCGAGATGTATTTTCTAGAGTAAATATTTCACAAATATGTATTTGAAAAAAGACTTCTATCTGGAATTTATAAAAAATTTAATAATTTTAATAACCCAAACTTAATCAAATAAACATTTGATAAATCAGCATAGCTTAAAAAAAAGAAACACTTCACTCAAGTAGAGATATGGCAAGTAAACATTAAAAGGATGGTACAATTATAAATCATTAGGGTAATGCAAATGAAAATCACATTGAGATACAACTACACACCTATTAAAAACTCTGACAGTATCAGATATTGGCAAGGAAGAAAAGAAGTTAGAACTTTTACATATTGATTTTGGAACTAGAAAATAGCACATCTACTTTGGACAAAAATTTGGCATTTTCTTCAGAATTTAAACAATTTCCTTGAGATCTAGCCATCTCATTCCTAGGTGTTTTCCCAAAAGAAATGAAAACTTATACATCCCCACAAAGACTTGTCTTTATTCATAGTAGTTTCCAACTGTAAATAACCCAAATGTTTAGCAGTTGATGAATGGAAACAAACTGTAGGATTGCCATACAGCTACTATTACTCAGCAATAAAACAGAATGAACTACTGATGCGTATAATACCATGGAGAAATCAAAAACGTATTGTGCTAAGAGAAAAGTCGTTCACAAAAGTCTATCTATGGTATAATTTTATTTGCAGTTCTGGAAAAGAAAAGATGATAGTCATATAAAGAGGACCGAAAATTTGGAATTAGAGGGGATTAACTACTGAGGGGCATAGGACAACTTTGGAGTTTTATGGCAAAACATTTCAAACCAGGTAAATTGTATCTTTAAAATAGATGACATTTATTATATGTAAGTTTTCCTGGAATTTAAAAATCATGACTCCTTCATTTCAAAAACCCCTCATTTTTGCACAGAAGGACCTTGAAAGCCTTTATCTTTTCATTTATATTTCTTTCCCCTATGTAGTAAAATCCAGCCAAACTAGATGGTACAGCTCTTCCTGAACAAGTCGCACTGTTATCTTCACATCTTTACACATGATATTCATACTTCTTTGTTTTCAGAGTATGGCATTAGAAATATTTTTCTTTTTTAATTTTCATTTTATTTTATTTTACTTGTCTTCAGTGTTTGGCATTAGAAATCTAAGAATATTTTAGAGATTATAAAACATTCCTCAGATAGGCCAAGTGACTTGTGCAATGTCACAAATCTAGTGGAGTGTCAGAGCCAAAGTTAAATTCAGATTTCCTGATTCTAGATTCAGTGTTTGATACCATCATAGGTTTCTATTGTATACTTGGAATCAAATACCCACTGTATCTACCTGTCACACCGAATTCCATCTAAAACATGATTTCACGAGAACATGCAATATTCTTTAATTTTAAATCCACACCTAATTTTACTCAGATCATTTTTTCCATTGAATTATTTCACCTTACTTTATACTAATGCCTATTTCTATCTAACCTCTCCATTATATTGTAAATCTGAAGGCAATAATGTATCTGGCTTTACCCCCTCAGAATATCTAGCAGAATGCTGGGTAGATAGATAACACTCATTGAAAAAACTATTTTGTTTCTTTGGCAAAGAAGCGTTGTGGGACACTGAATCAAACTGATTTATCAGAGGAAGTATCTCTGTTTAAAACATAAGAAGACTGGCCCTGTGTGATAACTTGAGGCATAGAAGTCAGAACCTCCTGTGAAAAATATTTGAAAACTTAGTATATTAACTGTTTGCTCCAAGGAAAAGTAACTTCTGTCATAAACATTTAAATATATTTGCCTGCTGAGGCACAGATATTCAAGAGCCTTAAATTCAAAAAAATTAAACTAAATGATGAAGCAGTGGACCCTGGTGAGCTGTATTCCTGCAGCAAAACTTTCTCAGAGAAACGGTTGGCCTGCATCCTCAGTCATTTTTCCCACTTAATGAATATTTCAGTTGTTTTATGCATATAATATTACACTGGCAAATGCTTGTTTAATGGACTGGAGCTAATGAAAATCAAAGTCATGAACGTGTCAACTCTAATCCTTTAGTTCTTACATCACCTGAGTTTTCTCCAACTCCTTGCAATAGATTTTTCCCAGGGATCCTTAAAATCAGGTTAAGTTAGTTTCTTTGTAGAATGGATGAAAAATGGAAGAATGTCCAAAAGCAGAAGGCTGGATCACTTTGTTCCAATAGCCTTTCTATTAGCGTTCCTAAAAATCCTCATCCACTTCTGTCTTGGAACTGAAACCCCCTGCTCACTTTGATCATGATATCACATTATTTTTTTATTTTGTACATTTTCTAATTACTGAGACAATTTAAAAATTATTCTGCCAAACCAACATAAGTGCTCTTCAAGAAAGTACAGAGAATGTGAGAGATTCTAGAAATATAGAAAAAGCCAATTGTTTGAAATTCCATGAATTATAGATTTATGAACTCCAAGAGATTATTCAAAAGTAGCTAAGAAAAGAAGCAGTGATTGTTGGGAGCCAGCATAGATTTATTGAAAGTACATTTTATCAGTCATTTAATGTTCCAGTTTGACCAGGTTATGACAGATAGATAGATAGATAGGAAGATAGATCTCTACACATATCATAAAAAGTCCCATATTTATTTTTTTTTACTGTGCAATGTAACAGCTTTTATTTAAAAGGAGAGGTTTGAGATACTCTAAACATTTGCAGATTAATACCTGAATAACCAAGCTTAAAAAGTATTTATTACTAGATTGCTGTCAACCTCAAGAATAGTTCTTGATACAATGACATAAACATTTTTATCATAATCTATATGACAATAAAGAAGATATATGCTCAGAAAATCAGTGAGTATCCTGATTCTGAAAAGGAGGGTGACTGTGTTAGATGACAAAATAAAAATCTCAAAAGATCATGGCAAGCCTGAGCAATGAGCTGAATCTAATGGCACGAACTTTAGATAAATGCGGGGACAGGGATAAATGTGGGGACAGCAAATGGGTTTAAAAGATCAACTCTTAAAGTGAGACAGAAATAGGTTAAAGCATAATCATGTTAATAAACAACAAGCTCAATGTTAATCCACCTGGTACTGTAGCTACAAGAAAGACTCATAGAAATGTAGTTTAGAGTACATGTGAAAACAACTAGAATATAAGGGATGTGAAAGTATTGCTCTTCTCTGCATAGGAGGGTTACATTCCATTATTGGTGCTGTTCTCTATGGACAGAAAGGTCATGAAGAATTACCAAGACGTTAGAAAGATTGAAAATCATGCCATGTGAGAAGCAACTAAAGGAATTATGGAGGCTAGTGTCAAGAAGATGAGAGTCTAAGGGAGATATGATAGCAGTTTTAAACTATTTAAAGAGATTTTGTGTGAAAACAGCCAGTGAAGAAATTCAGGCATTTGGAAACAAGGCAGTAGAGTGCAGACCTACAGCCACAAAGTGGGAGGTTATCATTGTACTTAAATGTAAGAAGAGCACCTTGATGAGTTTTGAAAAATTCTGTTTAATACCTATTTTAATAAAGAAAGAAGATAAATATCCAGAAGGAGTTTCCAACTTTATCATCCTCTGGGAAGAGTTTATGAACTGAGAAAAGACTATGTTATAGAGAGCTGTTGTTGACCTTTCAAAATACAGAAACTTCTGTAGAGGTGAGATATAAATCAAATTAAAAGATGAGATGACAATAAAGCTGTCATTTTACAAAAGAGATGAAATAGGATGATTTCTGAGAATTATTTGACTCCTCACTTGAGATGTTTTCAGAATGAGCATTAAGTGGTAAGACAAGTAAGCTCTAGAAACCGGAACTCATTTTCTAAACAGCCATAGGCAAAATAATAATGACACCCTAGGCCTGGCCTGGGTCACAGTTTAGAATGCTTTCCTGCTCCTATCCACCTGGACCCAGTCAACCAGTTGGTCAGCAGTCTGGCTGTCTAGTGTCTGGTGACTGAGGAAGGTCATCTACTTCTATTCAGTGAGACAGGTCCTCTATGGCCTTCCACTTTAAGAAGGGGCTACTGCATGCAGCTGTGTAGACAGACATCTGTAATGGGAAGCTGGGATTTAACTCAAACGTTTATTTAAAAGCAAAATACTCCTGTTTGGAAACAAAAAAGGATTATTCAGGGTACAATACTGAGTCAGTGAAGACTGGGGGGGGGGAGGCGAAATCCTCTCTATCCATGCACGTCTTGATACCAAAATCAGCCGTATCAAAACCGCCATTAGCTGGAATCATTTTGGAAAGGATTCGATAATTTCCAATGAGATGCAGGTGATAGGCAATGGCTTGATAGTTTACCACTACCATGTGCCTCATTATTTTATTGCAATGTATATTAAATATGATGCATTTAAAGAAATGACTTTAATGATGGCCTTTGAGGCCATGTTTTGAGCCATGGAGAGATGTTTTGGCATAGAGATTCTTTTCTCACTAATAAATTATATCATCTTTTGCCATCATCAGACTAGTGGGATAGATATATTCTTTCTCAGAGAGGCAAAATAAAATATCATCTAGTGAGATAACAAATTTTAGATTTGGTAAATACCTTTAATGTTGAACTAAGAAGTGTCTTTAAATTTCTATGAAGATATGAAGTTTCCCAAACAAGGAATATAGTTATGTTTCCAGCTTTGTATTTTAATTCCTTACCTGAAAAATAAGTTTTTACTCTGAAATAAAATGCACAACCTTTAACTGATTTAGAAATAAAATCCTTTTAGCACAAATTCCCCTTTCAGGGTTCTTAAGTGTGGATAGCTTGGTGTCCCAGTATATTTACCTCAAATCAATTCACCAATCCTGCCAAAAATATTCAGCTAATACTTTGAAAAGCATGTGTGAGTGAGTGCTTTAAAGGAGTTCTCTGGTATCTTCAAAGAATAAACTATTTATTGATTCATTCATTCATTGTGGGAAGCAAATTAACTAGATGACTCTGTGCTTTCTCATTATGTATTTAGTTCAAAAGAAATTCAGATCCAATGGACTACACTAGGTCATCTCTTGGCATAACTGTGAAGATGTAAAATTATTAAAAAATCTACATATATTTCAGTGGACTTCACCCTGATATGGTTCCATCCACTCCAGAAAACTAGAATACTACCTCTGACCCATTTCTATCACTTCCTCAAAACATTTACTTACTCCAGTCCTATCAAGGGCCAAAACTCTGGATTTTTTTTTCAGCTTAAACTTTTAGCTTTATCTTCTTTTACTGTCATTTAGAGGAATGGTAAGTAATAAAAGTTAAGTGAAGATTGATTTTTTTAAAATAATTAACCATGAAAACCCATTAGAAACAAAAGATTTGTCATTTGAAAAGTAAGTCAGATGATACAAACTTCAGATGCCCCTACAGAAGGAAAGATTTTTGGGGTTGCAGAGATCAACTCCTTGATTCCTGAAACCTAATGTAAGCACAAATACTGTGTGTCAGGCCCAAAATATGCAATGGAGCTTGGAGAAGAGAATAGATTTTCACTAGAAGAAGACAAAATGTTAATAGCTTTCTTTTCTGAATTGCTTATATTGTTTGACCACTGATTTTTAGATCAGCCTGTTCCTTTCTATGCTTTTAGTATGGTTCCTTTTGCCCTGTTCCTTTCTATGCTTTTAGAGTAGTTCCACGAAAAGCAACCACCTGCTTGTTCTTGTCCCCCAGCATCACTGAGGCAACTCGTTGAAGTCCTTCCTAATGCACGAGTAGAATAGGTAGTAGTTAAGGGCATTAAGAAAACTGGCCCTTCCCCACATCTTCCCTCTACTCTCCTTCAATCCTAGTTTCAAAAATAAATAAGTAAAGCATTTAATTCTAAAGTCAGAGATTAGACATAAAATATTTATAACACATGGAACTTATATAGGTAGTAACATACCATCTTAACCTGACTATGATTAAACACTGACCAAAAGACTCAGTGTCTAAAGAGAGAAACAGTGAAACACAGCAGATTTATGTAATCAGTTTAAAATATCAAATTTCACCTTCATCAAAATTACACATTTTCAAAGGGAAAGCATGAGGCCAATTGTTTTGTTTTGTTTTGTTTTAATTCCTGTAGGCATTGGACACTAGCTGGCTTCATTCACATTTTGACTGATATGATTGATCAAGTGATATATAAGATTTTCTGTTAAGTGAACTAAGAAAAATAGTTGATTTACATAAAAATATTACTCTTGAGAAAAACAGTATTTTAAAAGAAAGGCCAGCATGTTTGGAACTTGGTCCTTGTATTTCAGTAACTATAGTCAATATTAGTTATTTTCTGATTTTATTATTTCCAAAGAACAGACAGTATCCCAGTGCAGTGAATTCATTTTCTTCCCTGACAGGATAGCTAAAGGCCCAGAAATAGAAATCCTTTGTTCCCTTGTCAGCAAGGGATAAAATACCATTTTGCAAGTTCTGAAAAACAATATTTATGCCTTCAGATTTATGTACTGTGCTTTAAAAGAAAGTCAACTTGCTTGTTTACTAATCACACCTTAAAGCATTATTACTAGGGAGGCATATATGATTCATATGAAGAAGTATAAACCATAGGAGAAAAGAGGAATTTGCCCTAGATTTAGATTTCACTACGTATAGCAACAACTCAATGTACCGTTATTTGTCAGTGAACAAATATATAGACAGCTAGATGTAGAGACAAATATTAATCAATGAAAAATGGGAAGTAATACCTAAACGTACGTTGCCAAATATTTAGTTGTTTCTCTCCAAGTAGGCTATAATGTGGCCAGGCCAAAACTCACTTTGTCAGCTGACTTCCAAATAGCTATGGCAAAGGGCTCCTTGTCTTACGGATCTCCTTGTAAAAATTAACCCATGTCTTTATGAAATAGTCTCCTAGAGATCTGGGCAAGGTGACAGACATGGTGCGGTTTCCCCACCCCAGACCTCTCTCTCCCCAGATCTCATGGACAAACCCACTCTTGCAGCTTCCTCCCCCACTTTCTAAGATACATTCCCCACTCTCTGAATTCTCTAGGCTTTGGAGTTCAAGCACCTTTGTTGTCATTTGGTTCCATGAAATAGAAGCCATCTCCAGCTCTTGAGGAAGAAACAAGAGAACATATTACTTTAAAAAAGTCTTCTCATGAAAAAAGGGTCCCTAACAGGACTTGGAATCAAAAACTGAAAAGGCATCAAGAATCTGACGCACTTCTCTCAGCTTATCTGCTCTCTAAATACTGTTTTTTTTTTTTTAATGAACTGTACACAGGAGGAAAGGATGCCTCCTCCCTAGTCTGTCATGAATGTGCATGTACTCACTTGAGAGGTGTGAGAACTGGAATTTGAAGTCCAAATACAACAATTCCAGGGAGAGAAATTACAAAGGAACAGATTTCATCTTTGCTCTGGTTTCTAACAGCAATACAGAAGATGCAGTTGACATGTAGAGAGAATAATTTTTAAGATCTCCCTCCTCTTGTATACCAAACTATTTTTAGTATTAATTAAGAAATGAAACAAATAGTAATAGTAGCCAGAAAAATTTTCAGGCTGTGGAAAAAAATATTATTCTTTGTGTATGTAATCATGCTAGTGAAAATTAATATTAAGTGAATATGTATAAAATAAAACAAACATCAAGTCCACAAAGGAGAAAAAATAATGAATCAGTAATTTTAATTATATTAATGTATAGTTTGAAAAAGAGATGAAACATTTATACCCACGTATTCATCTGTCTCAGTAAAGAATAAGAACAACTGTGTCTTTGAGTCTTCTACATATGTGTCATGACATTATAGAAATTTGTATTTCTCCTAATCATGTTCAGTAGACAGCAGAGCTAGATTTATTAGTCTTCATTTAAAGTTCATAAATCATTTTTATTAATTTTAATTTCTAAAATGTATTTTATGCCAAACAACAGACATACAGACAGCTGTGAGAATCCCGAAATGTGTACAGAAGTTAGGCAGAGCTTCACAAAAATTCCATTTGATGCTAAATCCCTAAAATCGCAAGACTATTGAATCAGTCTTCAAGATTGATCTGAGTGACTTTTTGATGTCTCTGCAACCAAACAGTTTAAACAAATAACATCTTATGGTCACTAAGATAAAATTAAAGTAACTCAGTACTATTTTTTTGGCTTTTACAATCATTGTACACTGTACTATCATTGTTCAATATTAATCTGCTGTTGAAATGTAGGAATATATAGTATTCAGGGTCATAGTTATGGGTTCTAAATGAAGAGATTTTGAGCATTTTTCAGCTCTTACATAGAAACAAGTGCCTGTAAGGGTGTCTGGGTGGCTCAATTAGTTAAGTCTAACTCTTGATATCCGCACCTGTCCTGATCTCAGGGTCATGAAATGGAGTCCTGATAGGGCTTTGTGCTGGACATGCAGCCTGCTTAAGACGCTCTCACAAGTCAATTGTCATATGGTTTCACTTACTTGTGGAGCATAAGGAATAACATAGAGGACGTTAGAAGGAAAGGAAAAGTGAATTGGGGCAAATCGGAGGGCAGATGAAGCATGAAAGACTGGACTCTGAGAAACAAACTGAGGGTTTTGGAGGGGAGGGGAGCAGGGGATGGGTGAGCCTGGTCGTGGGTATTAAGGAGGGCATGTATTGCATGGAGCACTGGGTGTGGTGCATAAACAATAAATCTTGGAACACTGAAAAAATAAAATTAACTTTTAAAAAAAGACACATAAATAGATGTTCACATTTTTTCTGTATACTTGATGAATTGGTTACAGCCAGCTTAAAATGTATTCACCGTCCTTAGGGACAATGGGTTTAAATAAATTGTAATGACTGTTTAATTAAAAAAAAAAAAAAAGACTCTCTCTCTCTTTCCCTCTGCCCGTTCCCATGTGTTCCCTTGCGTGTGTGCTCTCTCTCCCTCTATATATATAAAAGAAAGAGAGAGAAATGGAGAAAGCAAGAAAGAAGAAAGGAGGGGAGGGAGGGAGGAAGGAAGGAAGGAGGGAAGGAAGGAGGGAAGGAAAGAAGGAAAGGGAGAGGAGGGAAGGGAAAACGTGTGAAGGGGGGAGGGGAGGGAAGAGGGGGAAGAAAGGGAAGGGGAAGGAAGGAAGAAAGAAATGCATGTCGCTGGACCCACTTGTTTTAAGAACCACTGTGTAAGAGAGGATTTTTAAAAATTAAATTCTGGGGTGCCTGGGTTGCTCAGTAGGTGAAACATCTGACTTTGGCTCAGGTCATGAACTTAGGTCCTGGGATAAAGCACCAAGTGGAACCCTTACCCTTTAGGCTCAGCACTCAGCCTGGAGTCTGCTTGTCCCTTTGCCCTTACCCCTGCATGGGCGTGCTTTCTCTCTCAAATAAACAAATAACATCTTAAAAAAAAAATTAAATAAAAAATTAAATTCCCACTTAAAGTACAATATTAATTAAATTTAAGAGCAATGTGCTAAATCAAAATCTTATATATGTATTACTATTGCAACTCCCACTAACCACAGTACTGGTTTAGACGTTAGCACAACAAATGATGATTTAGGAGGAGGAAGAGTATTCAAATTGCTGGTTTATGGTAATTATAAAAATGTAAGTAGTTTTAATCATTTTTATTTATTTATTTATTTTTATTTCTAAAGGCAATGGACTCTTATCTCCTGCTCTGTGGGGGAAACTTCTCCTACCACCTTGCCCTTTGTTATTATCCTTGTTAGATGTCACCTGTGGGCAACTAGGTCACTTAGTACAAAAGTGTCTCTTGGGAACCCCACTCTGAGTAATATGATAATTAAGAGAAAAATTTTGATCTGGATAAGGGCTCCAAGGAGATCCCTCACAGTAGCTGATAGCTTATTTAAGGGAAGAATGTATTAGGCTTTCCATTTATAAGGGATTTCCCTATGTTTTAAGTCATCTCATTATACCCTTCATGATTTTTTTCTGCATAACAAACATACACATCTTTTGCTTAATTTGTACTTAGTTACCTTATACCTTTATTTCTATTTAAGGACTTCTTATTTTTCTTTAAAAAAAAATTGTACACTCTAAGAATGTCTCTCTGTTGACTTTTTCTCCACCAACATGCTAATCTCTTTTATTGGTTTTAATAGCTCCTAGTTCTCTTGGATTATCAATACTGAATAAGAATTCATTTCATATTTCTTATTGAGTGGGGGTATAGCTCAGTGGTGGAGCATTTGACTGCATAGTTCTTTTTTTTTTTCTTTTTCTTTTTAAAGATTTTTATTTGTTTATTTGACAGAGAGAGACAGAGAGGTCACAAGTAGGCAGAGAGGCAGGCAGAGAGAGAGAGAGAGGGAGAAGCAGGCTCCCCGCCAAGGAGAGAGCCCAATGTGGGGCTCGATCCCAGGACCCTGAGATCATGACCTGGGCCGAAGGCAGAGGCTTAACCCACTGAGCCACCCAGGTGCCCCTGACTGCATATTTCTTATTGGATTGACTACAACTTAGAGATAGGGAAAGTGGACTTTGCTTTATTGTCCTCAATTTAATGGGAATAGGTGAAGAGTATCATCATTGAGTAAGTAATGAATGCTATTGGTAGATATATTTTTAAAAATTTACATCATAACCTTTTCCTTCTTCTCCCCTTAGTTGAGAAAACTAATTTTTAATTATAAATGAGTGTTAAATTTTTCAAATGCTTTTGAATATCTCTTTAAAAGACCATGTTACTTTTCTCTTTTTAACTATGGCCGATAATATAAGTAGATTTTCTGATGATGAATCACCCTTGGATTCCCAAGACATACTACTTAATCCTGATGAATTTTTCATTATACTGAAGTATATTTCCTAGAATTTTATTTAGGAATTTTGCATCTATGTTAGTAAGTAATATTTGCCTGTAGTTTTCTTTTATTGCATATTCCCTTTTTTCTTTTGCAATCAAGTTACACACTCCTGATAAATGACTTGGATGTATGTTCCTCTATTTTTAACTCTCTGAGAGAGTTTGAATAAGACAGGCATCATCTCTGCCTAAACTCATTAGTAAAACTATCTACTTCTCTTGTCTTTTTTCCCTTTTTTTTTTTTTTTAAGGAAGTGTCTTATTACCGGTCCAATTACATAAATATTCGGAGTTTTATTAAGAGTTTCTATCTCGGGGTGCCTGGGTGGCTCACTGTTCTGCCTTCAGCTCAGGTCATGATCTCAGGGTCCTGGGATTGAGCCCTGCATTGGGCTCTCTGCTCAGCAGGGAGCCTGCTTCCTCCTCTCTCTCTGCCTGCGTCTCTGCCTACTTGTGATTTCTGTCTGTCAAATAAATAAATAAAATCTTAAAAAAAAAAAGAGTAAAGAGTTGAGTTTCTATCTTTACTCAAATTAATTTTTTAAAAGATTTTATTTATTTATTTGAGAGAGAGACAGTGAGAGAGAGCATGAAAGGGGAGAAGGTCAGAGGGAGAAGCAGACTTCCCGTGGAGCTGGGAGCCTAATGCAGGACTCGATTCCGGGACTCCAGGATCATGAACTGAGTGTAAGGCTGTTGCTCAACCAACTGAGCCACCCACGTGCCCCTTGATAATTATTATTTAGTTAGGCAATACATTATTTCATGTAAGTTTTCAAATTCATCCTAAAAATTTTTATAATGTTTTATATTTTTAAAATATTTTATTCTCTTTGTGTTTATTAATTATTAATGTTGTCTATTTGTACCTTTCCCCATTTTTAAAAATATAATGTATTATTTGCCCCAGGGGTACAGATCTGTGAATCATCAGGCCTTTGCCTATGATCTATATTGGTAGAAGGATATATATATATATATATTTAGATTTATTTTATTTAGATTTGCAGAGAATCTGCAAATCCTCCTTTCTATTGTTTCTGTGATTTAAATTTCATTAATTCCCACATATTCTTAGTATCATATTTTTCTTACCCAGTTTTACTATAATGTTTTTCCCCAGCTTCTTGAAGTCAACGCCTGTATCTTTTAAAGCTGTGCTTCTACCTTTAAATGACTTTAGCTGTATCTCAAGAGTTCCTATTCAGTACTTTCATTTTCATTCATTTCTAAGTATTTGGTAATTTCCATTTTGATATTCTCTTTACCCACAATGTTAATTAGTAATGTTTTTATAAGTTTGCAAACATTTGTGTTTGGGGGAAAAAATTAATTGTTGTTTTCAAATTTAATTGATTTACAGCCAGACAATGTGTTATATGTGCTATCAATTATTTGAAATAGCTTGAGATATCCTTTGAAATCTATTAGGTAATCTATTTATGTAAATTGGCCATATGTACACATATATTGATTAAGGTTGTTAACTGTGGTAATCAAGTCTTCTATTTCCTTGCTGAATAGTTTGTAAGCAAGAACTCTCAGTTTACAATAAAAATGGCTTAAAAAAATCTCTGAATTTAAAAATGGATTTACTAAATTAATTGTAAAATAATCCTGACAGTTTTGCTTTATGTATTTGAATGCTATCTTGTCAGTTTACATTATGATACTTTCTTTGTGCATTTTCTCATTCATTATTATATAATGTGATTTACTCATTTCAAGCAAATCTCCTTTTTGTTCTCATTTGCATGTAATTTAATCTTTTGCATCAACATTCTTAGGTCAGTGTTTCATAGTTTAGCTCTATTCCTTGGTTTTAAACATTTTTATGTAGTTTTGTTTCGGTTGTGACATTTACACAGTATATGGCAGAATTTCTAAATCATTGGGGAGTGATAAATTAATCTCTACATATCCATCATTATTATTAATATATTTTAATTTATATCTATTATATGGTATTTGCTATTTTGAATTGTTTTCCTCTGTTTTAACTTCTTTTATTTTTTCCACTTTCCTATATCCAGGTGAAATTTTTTTTACTGTATTTTACTCTCTAAATTCTGTTTTGATTTAGTAACAATAGATTATATTTTAATTAGGCAATTCTCTTAATTATTTAGCACAAAAATATTTAACATTTACAATTATCCCTTAAACAACATGGATTTGAACTGTGTGGATTACTTACATGCAGATTTTTTTAAAGAATAAATACAGTACAGTACTATCAATGTATTTTATTGTCCCTATGATTTTCTTAAATAATGATTTTTTTCTTTAGCTTACTTTATTGTAAGAAAACAGTATGTAATAATATAACATACAAAACGTGTTACTCAATCATTTATGTTATCAATAAGACTTACCGTCAGCAATAGGCTATAAATAGTTAAGTTTTGGTGAGTTAAGAATTATATGTAGATTTTCATCTGTGTAGCAGTCAGCACCCCTAAGACCCCCCATTGTTCAAGAATTAACTGCATTTTTAATAACATAGTTCTAAAAATTTAAGTTCCTTCACTTGAACAGGGCAAGGAGCTTAAACATGTTTCACACACACTGAAAATCTGGCTGTCTATGTTTTTATTGCTACCTATAGTTTTAAATTTCTAATACATAAGTAATGAATGTTTTACAGTCATAGTTAAGTAGGTTAGTTAAGTAGTACATAATTAGTTATGTAGTACATAATTCATTTACTAAATCTTTGCTTTTCTTCTTTCTTGCGTCCCGTAACATTCAAAAGTTAATCCTTTCTTTTTTCTTTTTATTGAAGTGACTATTTTAGTAATTGTTTTTGCTGAAAATAGGAGAATGGTAAACCTTGTTTTTCCAATGTATCTGGTCATGTTTTTATTTTCCTTCATTCTTAACTATGCACTGTTTAGAAAACATTCCTCTAGGTCATCTAATTCTGATTCTGTGGATGGATTTGAGCCCTTTAATTGACTTTAAGTGAATTTAGAACTCTGCCAATTGTATGTGACAGATAGCAATGTAAAATCACTCTTACCTGTAGACACCCAAACTCTGTCTAAGGGAGATTCAGTTTACTTCACTTCCACATTGGTAGAAGGTAGTTATGCCTCTTTTGCACATTTCTTTCAATGTTCCTGATTTATAAATGTGTCTGATGTTTGTATTATCCTTTGATTTGCTTGTAACATCCTATTTATTACCTGATTAATAATGAATTAAACATGACCTTTAGCACATGGTCAGTTTTTGAAATGTACGATAATCTTGTATCTCTATGAAAGTTATGATTTTACTTTTATTTCAAAAATTGTCCTCTAACACAGGTATACAAATTTGGGAGGAACAGTCATGAGACCAGTTAAGTTTTTAAGTGTCTATTAGACAACTGATAGGAAACGTTGAGTCATTTGGATTTTTAAATCTCATTTGGAAGAAGGGTCTGTTCTGTATCCATGGATTTAGGAACAGTGAACATTTAGATAATATTTAAATTTGAAAGGATGAGCTCACTAAAGAAGTGTATGAAAATGGGGGGAGGGGGTTTGGGAGAAGGGGGTGGGATTATGGACATTGGGGAGGGTATGTGCTTTGGTGAGTGCTGTGAAGTGTGTAAACCTGGTGATTCACAGACCTGTACCCCTGGGGATAAAAATATATGTTTATAAAAAATAAAAAATTAATTAAAAAAAAAGTACTAGGGACTAAATTCTGGCATGCCATTACTGTGGTAATAGAAGAGCATTTTAAATACATTTAAAATTATTTTAGAGCATCAACACATATATTTACCCTGCTGTCTTTTCACATTTAAAACTGTGTAGTATATGCAGTCATAGAAGACAGTTAATATTTGTCAATTTGTTTTTATTTATTCATTTTATTTTTCATTCTTTCTTTTATTCTATCAACATTGAATTAAACACTATTTATCTATGGTCCAAGTCTCACCATTTCAATTCAAGAATTTATAATTGGTTAGATTGATTTACACATAATTTCATTCATTTCCTTCTAGGCTTTACTCCAGTATTTTGCAGATAATTATAGGTTCACATGATAAAAGTTTGACACCTCTTAGAAAACTATTTCATATTACCTAATCTTTTGGCATGTAATTCTCTCAAACACTCTATAGCAGGACAATTTAATTCACAGTCAGTGTTATTATCCCACATGTCATCTTGCCTAATAATTATATATATATATATTTTGTTGTTGTTGTTTATATCCTACTAAGATGGTGCTTTATATACTTGCTAATTTAGCCTTCTTGATCCAAATTTCCTAGAGTCATTCATTTTATATAGAGAAAAATGGTAGACAATTATAATGATAGACAATTACAAACACTCTTTTTTTTTGCTGGGTTGACAACAAGGAGAAACTAAAACAGTGAAACTCATTTGTGAGTATAACTTTCTAAAATGGTGAAGAAAGCAGTTTGCCTAAAAAATTTAATAAGTCACCAGGCAAGCACTGCTGTCAAAAAGCTCCAGTCTTAGTGCTCTTTCCCTAAAACTATGATACTGTCTTCAAAGTGGATTTTTTTGTGTTTTTTTTTTTGTATTTATTTATTTGACACAAAGATAGATCACAAGTAGGCAAAGAGGCAGGCAGAGAGAGAGGGGGAAGTAGGCTCCCTGCTCAGCAGAGAGACCGATGTGAGGCTCGATCCCAGGACCCTGAGATTATGACCTGAGCCGAAGGCAAAGGCTTAACCCACTGAGCCACCCAGGCACCCCAAAGTGGATTGTTTTTAAGAGTCTCCACTGAAAAGGGCTATTCCACGGATAATTATTACACAAATTTGCAAAATCATATCATCATTTTACACATTAACATCTTTCATGCCCCACTTCATAAAAATCTGAAAGATCTGAAATTCAGGAATACTCTTGGTTATATAATAAGAAGCCAATAAAGCTCCCACTGAGGAGCCCATAGAAGAATCTGTAAAAGTCTCTTAATTGAAGAAATATTCAAAATACTATGTGAGAATTGATCTGATATTCAAGGAATGGATAAAGAAGATGTGGTGTCACACACACACACAATGGAATGTTATTCAGCCATCAAAAAGAATGAAATCGTGCCATTTGCCGTGGTGTGGATGGAACTAGAGTGTATTATGCTAAGCAAAATAAGTCAGAGAAAAAGCAAATACCATATGATTTCACTCATATATGGAATTTAATAAGCAAAACAGATGAACATAGGGGAAGGCAAGGAAAAATACAAACAAGAACAGAGAAGCATACCAAAAGAGACTCTTAGCTATAGTTCACAAACTGAGGGTTGCTGGAGGAGAGTGGGTGGG
The DNA here is from genome assembly GCF_022355385.1 of Mustela nigripes. Taxonomy (NCBI): domain Eukaryota; kingdom Metazoa; phylum Chordata; class Mammalia; order Carnivora; family Mustelidae; genus Mustela; species Mustela nigripes. The sequence goes on from NC_081564.1 coordinate 62,594,534, forward strand.
GAAGAGTGCTAAATGGATCATGGGTATTAAGGAGAGGCCTTGTGAGGAACACTGGGTGTTGTATGTAAGTGATGGTAGGTAAATTCTACTCCTGAAAATAGCACTACACTATATGTTAACTAACTTGGAGTTTAAATAAAAACTTGGGAAGAAAATAAAATTAATGACAACAAAAAAAGAAATAGAAACACATTTAAAAATATGGTCTGATAATTTATTACAGCAAGGAAAAGGGGATGAGAAACGTGATTATAGATACGAAGTTCAAGAAACAGAATCCTCATATTAAATTAAGTAATACTTACTGTGGGCTCCATGCTGTCTTGTGTTGATGAAGTAAACTTCTTACGGCCAAATCTGATCTCTTTGACCGGTTTCAGTTTGCCATAGTTCCTTGTAGTTCCTAGCACATGTGAATTTTCAGATGCCTTTCAGTTTTTATCATAGTAATTGTCCTTTAGGGTGCATCTTAAAATCCAACTGCTTTTTCTCCTTTAATAGATATAACATGTTCAGAGAATGATGCAAATTTGGGGAATTCTTCATTTGTTTCAGGCCTCTGAGCCTTTGCTTGCACTATGACCACTACCTGGGATGTCCTTTCTTAATCCTTATTCACTTTATCTGTTCCCTACTGCAGGTGTTATTCTTTTCTACCTCTGTCTGTGTCAATCATTCTTTTTTTCTTCTGATAGCAGTTCCTGCATTGTTGCAACCCTTGGCCTTTGTCTTTTTGATGCTTCATGGAGTGTAAGCTGTAAACATGCTGTAAATATTTTCTTTTCTAAGCATCCACTAACCTTCTCTGGGGAATCCCCGCCTTATGAGGCTTGGTGGGAAAAACATACTCCCTTATAAAAGCTGAAATTATTGTATTATCTGCTTTCCAAAGTCCCTTGCATTTGTGGCTTGGACAAGTGGACTAGATCCCACTAATCAGAAACCTGACTTAAGGGTACAGGACTGACTTAGGACTCAGGAAGGACCTAAAAGGAAGTAACAGAATCAGAGATTTCAAAGTGGAATTCCTAGTATATTAAAGACAGGGAGATTCATTTCAGCATCTCATTGTGGTCTTAGCTGTTATAACTGAGCCAGCCTGGCCTGGTTCTGTAGTATTCCCAACAATTCCATCAACTATCTTTTTTTTTTTTTTAAGATTTTATTTATTTATTCACTTGACAGAGTGAGAAAGAGATCACAAGTAGGCAGAGAGGCAGGCGGGGGGGTGCAGGGAGCAGGCTCCCCACTGAGCAGAGACCCTGATTTGGGGCTTGATCCTAGGACCCTGAGACCATGACCTGAGTCAAAGGCAGAGGTTTAACCCACTGAGCCACCAAGGCGACCCTTCCATTAACTATCTGAAAATATCTCCATCAAATTCCTTGTCATCCTAATCAGCCAAATTTGCTAGCTTCCCAGGGGCAAAGATCATCTATGATTTTCTTTTTTTTCCCTCAGTGTTTCAACTCCAGTGATTTCTAACTCAGAGTAATTGATCAATAAATGTTTAGTGTTCCCAGTCACCTCTTCCATGAGGAACCTGTCTTTCAGGTGGTAGTAAACTTATACTGTGTACCTGCATGTCAGTGATAAGGCAGGAAAAAAGGAGAGGGAAATAGAAAGGAGGAAGAGATGAGAGTATCAACTGGGAATTTGTTTTTAATAAGATCATCCGAGGCCCTTGGTACCCCATTTGTTGTTTGATGATTTCCACATTCACATTGACTTACAGATATGTAAATTTTACTTCATGGACCTCATTTTTCTTTGGCTGGAAAAATCAAAATGCCACACACAACACTTGTTCTCTGGAAATTGAGCATAAGAGATTCTTCTGTCATCATTAAGGTGTTAATGAGCTAGGTCAGATGTTTATAGATTTTCATCAAATTAATCAAAGAACCCTATAGTCAACTTGACTTCCTTTTTCCAGAGTTCATTAAAATATAATCTTTGGCAATTAAATGGAGCATTGCTTATCTGTTGCTGGGATACCATTACCTCCTCTAGTCAAGAAGGTACTTATGATGGAGAGACAGAAAAATAATGTTTGGCCATTTGCCCATCTGGAAGGTATTCATCATTATCAGAATATTAGCTTTCATAAGCTACTGTAGCTACTAGAGCTAGAAAAAAAATAGTCTGAAGAATTGCTTTTACAGTTGTGGAAAATTGTACTAATGGCAAGAATTCAAATATTTAAGGTCACTTAGAAAATTAGGGGTAAAATCTGGGCTATTATACTGTATCATATGTTTATCCATTTTGTTCTTGTTCCTAAAGAAAGATTCCATTGTGGCTAGGCAATCGCCATTTTCCTCAGCAAAATATATTTAGTTTCTAACTCTATACTCTTGTGTATGACTGTTTTTTTGTGTGAGACAATTATCTTCAGTTTTCTTCCTATATATCAAAATCAAACTCATTAGGAGCAGGAATCCTAGACTGAGCTTAACGAGGAATTTAGGGCTATCATGTCATGTCTGACAAACTTGGTAACTTAGGACCCTAGGAACCTATTAAGAAGAAAACCATTTACTCCCATACACAGATAGACACTGAAGACGGAAAGTACCAGCTGAACTGAACTGAAGCTATCATTACTCCTCCATTGTCTTCATTAAGAGTACTATTCCAGGAAACTCTTCCCCGTGCAGATAACTTGATTGCTCATTAAAGGAGTTGCCCAAAATAGCCATCAACATTTTAGTTGAATTTTTGCCTTGCTATTTTCATCAATTCTACCATTCTACTGTAAGCCTCATCTAATCCTAATCAAATTCTCACTTTCAAATACCTGCCTTAAACCAAATTTAAAATTATTTGTAAATACTTCTCTTGCCTTTCCCCCTCAGAGACATTCCAAAGGTCTCTGATTCTCCTTTACTATGGTAAATGATAACCTCAGCTTTGTTTTATTAACAGGTTGTGTTGGTTATATCTAGAAAGAAGTCAGTTGACACTACACAAAAGCTGAAGAATTTTCTGGGGAAAGGTGTCCTTGTGAAAGAAAGAGTCCAGAATTATGAATTTGATAAAGAAATCAAGTGTGAGTCATTGAGATGACAGTTCTCTATATAGCAAAGTGTTTCTCTTTTATTTTTAAGATTTATTTATTTATTTGTGAGTGACTGAGGAGTGTGAGTATGTACACATGAGTTGGGAGAGGGGCAAAGAGAGAGGGAGAGACTCTCAAGCAGACTCCCTGCTGAGTGCTGAGCCCCACATAGGGCTCTATTTTACAACCCATGAGATCATGACTTAAGCCAAAACCATGAATTGGACACAACTGACTGAGCCACCCGGATGCCCCTCAAAGTGTTTCTTAACATATTTTGTCTCTGTTTGTGGCCACCATGAGAAAATGATGAAAACTTAATGATAATTAAAGACTCTATAGGATATTGAGGTAAAAACTGCTTGGGTAATCTTGTGACTCAAGGTTACCAGGAAAGAAACAGTGGAATAACTTTTGACTAACATAGTGGGAGAAAGTAAAGGTTGCTGGAAAACGTCACCCAATAAAAAGTAATAATAAAAAATAACCATTAATCTTAGCAAATACAATGAGCAGCACTTGGTTACGGCAGCAGTCTGTCCTAGGGATTCTGTGAACACTCATTGATTGCAACTCAGAGCCTATCACTCTTAGATTCTATCACTTCCAGATTCCCCAGAAAGACGAATTTTGTGAGTTAGGTATCTATACCTGGATGCTTTCACCCTGAGAGTAGGTTCTTGTTACAGAGACTCCCAGACCTCACGTAGTGTTATGTGGCAGTTGGAAAGTACAGACTTGCTTAGAGAAAAAATATGAACTCAGTAATTAGAGATAACTACTTCACATTTTAGTATATATTTGTCCATTCTAATGCTTATTTTAAACAGGTAAATGTGCATTTTTATTTAATAAAACTACTTATAATTCTAATAGTTTTATCATACAGTCATTTAAGTTTACAAATATATTTAAAACATATTCCCATGTAAACAATTAACTAGATCATTTTAATGACTTATTTAAATTCACTGAGTGGATATACTCTCATTATTGCCAATTTGTTGTATATAATTTTAAACAATCTCCACTGAAAATTTTTTTACATATATATTGTCACAGTGTGAAGGTTCCTCAAAAAACTAAAAACAGGCTACCCTGTGACCCAGCAATTGCACTACTGGGTATTTACCTCAAAGATACAGATGTAGTATAAAGAAGGGCCATATATACCCCAATATTCATAGCAACAATGCCAACAATAGCCAAACTGTGGAAAGAGCCAAGATGCCCTTCAACAGATGAATGGATAAAGATGTGGTCCATATATACAGTGGAATATAACTCAGAAAGGATGAATACCCAACTTTTGCATCAACATGGATGGGATTGGAAGAGATTATGTTACTCTTGGTGTTTCTGCTTTTGTAGTTTTCTCTTTTCTGTATTTTACTAATTTTCACTGGGTATACTCCCCTCCCCCTTTTTTCTGTTATGCCTAAAATAACTTTTTTTTAAATTTATTTATTTTCAGAAAAACAGTATTCATTATTTTTTCACCACACCCAGTGCTCCATGCAATCCGTGCCCTCTATAATACCCACCACCTGGTACCCCAACCTCCCACACCCCCGCCACTTCAAACCCCTCAGATTGTTTTTCAGAGTCCATAGTCTCTCATGATTTTTATCATTAAAGATGTATAACTTTGGTCAAGTGTATGCAAAGTAAATATTATCTTGTATTTTGTCTTTTAATTTTACTTATAGTGCCTTTATTATATTAAAAAATTAATGTTTTAAAGTCAAAATGGTAATGCTCTTATTTTTATAGTTTCTAACTTTGAGACTAAAGTATACAGGTCCTTTCTAATTCGAAGACAACATATTGATTTACATTTCATTCTAGTAATTTTAGAGTTACCTTTACTCTTAAAATGTCAAATCTATGGTGGATTGTTTTATTAGAGGTCTAGATCTTCACTTATTTCCTTTCCAAAGTAAATAAATTATTTCAACAGCTTTTATGTGTTTGGCTCTCATCCACTTACCAATTTATTATCTATATACTTAAATGTGTATCTAGAACCTAAAATCAGATATTTTTGTTGCATTTCTCAGATGTCCTTTATTTTTCTGCCTGACTTCCTATACCAGTACAATACTGCTTGAATTACTGAGGTACTGTCATGTGTTTTAATTTTTAGTAGAAAATTACCACCCTCACTATCTCTTTGTTCAAAAGTATGGCTCCTCAAAGGCTTTAATTATTTAGATAAAATTTAGAATCATGTATCATCCTCCAAAAATAATGCCCTAGAAGTTTTCTTTGGAATGAAATTGATTTATAAATTGAATTGATAGAAAATTTGATGTGTGTGTGTAATATCAAAGCTTATTTGATTGAAATACAAACTTCATTAGTGGAGGATATCCAAAATAAATAAACTCATGTCATTTTAAAGCTGTATTAGTGAGATTATTTTGGTTATTAGCAACTGAAACTGATCCTGATAAATAAAGCACAGATAGATTTGGAAAAATCGAAATAGCTCCCAAAGGAGAAGGCAGAAGCAGAAAGCTCTGGAAACCAAAGGAGCCCCTGACTTGCCATGAAATGACTTGCCTCCATCTTTTTCTGTCCTTTTCATTATAGTGAGTGTGTTAACTTATACACATTTATATACGTTTTATTTGTTTTTTTTTAATTTGCATCAGAACATACATACAATATGCAAAAAACAAACACACACACAAAAAAAACACATTCACACACACACACACACACACACACACACACACACACACCTTAAATATATTGCTTAATTCCCCAAAATAAACACTAGAATAATCACCTTCAACATAAGAGAGTATTGTCAGCACCTTCAAATATCTCCTAATGATCTTTGCAATCTCTACCTCTCTTTTTGCTCTAAAAGTAATTATGCTAACTTTTAACATAGTATCATTTTGCCTGTTATTAACTTTAATTGAAGTATGTATCACATTAATTTTTATCTGGCATTCTTGGCTCACTCTTTTGTTTGCTAAGTTTGTAGCTGTAGTTTTTCTTGTTCTCTGCAGTATTAGAGAATATTCAATTGTATGAACAGTTGAGTTTTATTCATCTTTTTCCTCTTACTGCTGTGAAAACTTTTATCCTTGATTTCTCCTATGATTAATTCTGCAAAGAACATTCTTATGCATTTCTCTTGGTGCATATCACACCTCTGGTGAATGTATATCTAAGAGTGGGGCATAGCACATGTATATTTTCAACTCTAGCAAATAATATCAAATACCTTTCCAAAGGGGTTGTAGCAGTTTACACGCCTGCTGTCAATCAGACTTTTCCCCTTAGTCCACATCCACAAAAAAGATTGACTATGTGAATCTTTGTAACTTTGCCATTCTGAAGACTATGTAGTGGCATCTCATTGCAGTTTTAACTGCATTTCTCTGATTATTAATAAAGCTGGGTCTGTTTTATAGGTTAATTGACCATTTGAATATTCTCATTGGGATATCCTCTTTTGGATACTTCCTGATTAGTGTCTTATATATATTAATATTTGGTTGTCATTTTTCTTTCTGACTTACATGGGTATTTTATATATCTTAGATATAAACACTTTGCTCAAGATGTTACAAATATATTATTTTTAATACTTAGCCTTGCACTGTCTTAATGGCATCTTTTAGTGAAAAAAATCTTAATTTTACTATAGTCAAATTTGCCAATTCTTAGTACTGTAATTGTTTCCTTGTCCTGCTTAAAAAATAGCTCATGTTCCAAAGTAATAAAGAAATGATGTTCTAGGAAATCTAATGTTTTACCTGTCATGTATCAATATTCAGTATTCTTGGGTTGGTTTTTTACTAATTAATTGTATGAGAAATGGAGGCATGCATTTGTTTTTAATTCAGCAATCTAATTGTCCTAGCTCCCTATAGCTTTGGAGGATTATCAGATCTTGTTCTTTCACTGAAAATTGCCATAATTTAGACAATAAAAGATATGATCACCTTCCAACTGATCAAGCAGTGTTTATTTTAAAGGACAAGCATAAACTCATTGCTCAGCAGTAAGTTTTATCTTAAATTCAGTTTTCACATATATATAGTTCTGTTCTTGGACTCTATTCTATTCAGAGGAATAATTGCTTATTCTTGTACCAGTGCCAAACCGTTTTAAATCAGTTGTAAAATAAATTCTATTATCTCCTATAATAAACCATTATTTCCTCCCATTTTGGTTATCTTCAAGACAGAGCTCTTCTTTTTCTTTTTCCTTTTCACATAATTTTAGGTGTAATTTGTTAATTTTAAGAAGTTCTGATTTTAACTGGGATTTAGTTGGGATTGAATCTCTGGATGAATTTGCCTGTCTTAATTCATGTGCAGGTAATATTTACCCACTATTTAAATATCCTTCAATTTTTAAATGGTACTTTATAGTGTTCTGTATAGATGTCTTACCCATAATTCATTAGTTTAACTATTAGATATTTGATATATTTGCCTCTACTTAAAATGGTATCTTTAGCTTAATTTTATTAAGCGTGTAACTATTATAAAGAAATAAAATTAATTCTTATCTATTAGCTTTAACAGTCAGCAACCTCAGTAAACATATTATTTCTAATAAACAGATTACTTTGGATTTTGTTAGGAAAAAACATACTATATGACAATACTGCAATTTTCAAATTCTTATTTATTTATTTTTGTTGCCTTATTATAAGGCCTACATTTTATAGGACACTTAAGAAAGAGTAATAGTGGGCATCTTTATCTCCTTCCCCATGCTATAGGAAAATACTTCAATATTTCACTATTAAGTAAAATATCTGCCATGGTTTTTTTATATAGAAATTTAAGAAGCTCTCCTCTACTCATAATTTACTAAATGTTTATTTGTAAATGTTAAAGTTTATCAAATTGCTTTTTCTCATCAATTGAGCAAACTATGATTTTTCTCTTTTACTTGGTGAATATAATGGATTACATTGACTGAGGTCAGGGTAGATTCCCAGCATCCTAGAGGATGTGAGGAATAACAAGAAACCAAAAGAAATAACTAAGCAGCTAAATAATAAGCAGTGGCTGCCACAGTTCCAGAGGTGCCATAAGAGACAGTAAGACTCGGTGTTTGGGGGCAAGGTAGAGCCAATAGCAGGAGACTCTGCACATGAGACTCAGTGGTTTGGAGCAAGACAATTTATCACTCACAAGCAGAGCCAGCAGCCGGAGATTCTGCATGTAGCACAAGTTCCAATGAGACCAAGCCCCACTATGTGATCCAGCCAGCCCAGATGATGCCCATACATCCTGGGTTGTGCTATACCTGAAGAAACCAAGGTCAAGTGCTCTACATCTTTTGTAGCAAACAGCAAACAAACCAGTCTTACTTCCCCAAGGAATAAGCAGTTGCATAGTAGTCATGCTAAAAGGTCCCAGGGTCAGAGGCTGGTTAGGCCTTAAAACTGACACAGCAAAGATAAGAAGGGCTGGGCCCTTGGAGGACTGTTTTCCTCAACCATCAATTTCTCTTTAAGTCCAATTTGACAGTCTTACCCTTGTTAGGAATATTTAGTTACTTACATCTAATGTAACTAGAGATGTACTTGAATTTATACCTCCCATCTTTTTCCCCCCATTTGGCACAACTTGTTTTATTTACCATTTATTTTCTCCTCTCTTGTCTTTTTACCAATTAATCAAATTTTATCCCCTTTTTCCTCTACTGATCTTTTAATTATACATTTTTTTTTACCATTTTTAGTAGTTATCCTTGATATAAATCTTTGATTCATTTCCATCAGTTAAAAACCATTATTTTTACCAGTTTCCTGATGCCACTAGAATTCAGAAACTTTTTCCCTCTTTTGCTTCCTCCAAACAGTCTTGTTCCTGTAGCCAGGTATCCTAGTCATGCATTTATTTGTATTTTGTGCACCACGCACTAATTTGCATAATGCATAATGCTATGTATTCGTTCATATTTTAACATCTCCAACAAATTATAGTTTTGTAGTATTAATGTTTATTTTTTAAAAAAATATTTTTTATTGAGGTGAAAGCCACATAATATAAAATATCCATTTTAAGATAAATGATTCAGGACATTTAGTGCATTCATGATGTTGTGCAACTACCATCTCCTTCTAGTTCCCAAATATTTTCATCATCCCAGTGGAAATCCTGTACCCATTGGACAGTTGCTTTTCCTTTCACCCTTCTCCTTCACCTGGCAAACACTAGTACTAGGCATTATGCTTCCATGGACTTAATACTCTGCGTATTTTATGTAAGTGGAATCATGGAATATGTGTGTTTTTATGTCTGACTTTTTCCACTTAACATAATGTTTTCAAGGTTCATCCACATTTTATCCTGTATCAGTATTTTATTTGTTTTAGGCTGAGTAATATTCCATTATAATGGATATACCACATTTTATGTATCTTTTCATCTGTTGGTGGACATTAAGGGTGTTTTTATCTTTTGGCTGTTGTGAATAGTGCTGCTGTGAACATGTTAAAACACATTTGTTTGAGTGTTTTTATTTTATTTTATTTTTTAATTTTTCAGTTCCTTAAGGGATATATCTATGAGGGGAATTGCTGGGTCATATGTAAATTCTATGTTTAAATTTTTGAGGACCTGCAAAATTGTTTCCATAGAGGCTTAAACATTTTACAGTCCCATAAATAATGCAAAAGGGTTTCCATTCCTGTATATCCTTGCTAACACTTATTATTTTCCATTTTTAAAATTATAGCCATTTAAGAGAGTATGAAATGGATCCTCATTGTACTTTTGATGTGCATTTCCCTGATGACACTGATGTTGAGCATGTGCTTGTTATTCATTTGCATATCTTCTTTGAAGAAATATATATTCAAGTAATTTCCCTATTTTCAAATTATGTGGTTTGTATTTTTTCTTTTATTATTATTATCTTTTATTTAAATTCAATTAGCCAACATGTACTGCACTGTTAGTTTTAGATTAGAGTTCAGTAATTCATCAGTTGTACATATCACCCAGTGCTAATCACATCAAATTAGCTCCTTCATGCCCATCACCTAGGTACCCAATCCCCCCAACCACCTCCCCTCCATCCACCCTCAGTTTCTTTCCCATAGTTAGGAGTCTCTCATGGTTTGCATCTCTCTTGGGTTTTTTCCCATTCTGTTTTCCTTCCTGCCCCCTCTGATCCTTTGTATTGTTTCTTATAGTCCTCATGCAAGTGAAACCACATGAGAATTGTCTTTCTCTGATTGACTTATTTCTCTCTACATAATACCCTCCAGTTCCCTCCACAGAGATGTAAATGGTAAGATTTTATTCTTTCTAATGACTAATATTCCATTGTGTGTGTGTGTGTGTGTGTGTGTGTGTTTCACATCTTCTTCCCATAGTTTGGCTTTTGCAGGCATTGTGGCTGTAAACACTGGGGTGTAGATGCCCCTTTGGATCACTACATTTGTATCCTTGGGTTAAAAACCAAGTGGTACAATTGCTGGGTCATAACGTAGTTCTATTTTTTAACTTCTTGAGGAACCTCTCTATTACTTCCAGGGAGGCTGTACCAGCTTGCTTTTCCACCAACAGTGTAACAGTGTTCCCCATTTTCCAAATCCTTGCCAACATTTGTTGTTTCTTCACTTGTTAATTTTAGCCATTCTGACTGGAGTGAGATGGTATCTCATTGTGGTTTTGATTTGTAATTTCCTGAGGCCAAGTGATGTTGAGTATTTTTTCATGTGTCCGTTAGCCATTTACATATCTTCTTTGAAGAAATATCTGTTCATGTCTTCTGCCTATTTCTTGACTGGATTATTTGCTTTTTGGGTGTTGAGTTTTATAAGTTCTTTATAGATCTTGGATATTAGCCCTTTATCTGATATGTCATTTGCTAATTTCTTCTCCCATTCTGTCATTTTTAGTTTTAAGTTTTGTTGAATGTTTCCTTTGCTGTGCTGAAGGTTTTTATCTTGATGAAGTCGCAGTGGTTCATTTTTGCTTTTGTTGCCTTTGCCTTTAGGGACATGTCTAGCAAGAAGTTGCTGTGGCCAAGGTCAAAGAAGTTCCTCCTTGTGTTCTTCTCTAGGATTTTGGTGGATTCCAATCTCACATTTAGGTCTTCCATCCGTTTTGAGTCTATTTTTGTGTGTGGTATAAGGAAATGGTCCAATTTTATTCTTCTGTATGTGGCTGTCCAATTTTCCCAAAACCATTGGTTGAAAAGACTTTTTTCAATTGAGTATTCTTTCCTGCTTTCTTGACGATTAGTTGAAAGTAGAGTTGAGCATCCGTTTCTAGGTTCTCTATTTTGTTTCATTGATCTCTGTGTCTGTTTTTGTGCCAGTACTACATTGTCGTGATGGTTACAGCTTTGTAATATAGCTTGCAGTCCAGTATTGTGATGCCATCAGCTTTGGTTTTCTTTTTCAACATTCCTCTGGCTATTCGGGGTCTTTTCTGGTTCCGTACAAATTTTAGGATTATTTGTTCTAGCTCTGTGAAAAATGTCGATGGTATTTTGATAGAGATTGCATTGAATGTGAGAAGTGCTGTGGGTAGCATAGACATTTCAACAATATTTATTCTACCAATCCATGAGCATGGGATATTTTTCCCCCTCTTTGTCTCTTCCTCAATTTCTTTCATAAGTGTTCTATAGATTTTATAGTACAGATCCTTTACCTTTTTGGTTAGGTTTATTCCTAGGTATCTTATGGTTTTTGGTGAAGTTGTAAATGGGATTGATTCCTTAATTTCTTTTTCTTATCTCCTTAATTTCTTTTTTTTTTTGTCTCTTTAAAGTCAGTTATCCATCTTATTGTGGCTTTTGTATAGTAATTGTTATTTCCCTCAGGGCACTTAAAATATTTTCTTTATTTTTCAGTATTTTATGGTTAACATGGGTAGTTTTTCTTTGTTAACTATGTTGCTTAGTTGGTTTTCATTGACATTTTTAAATCCATGGATTGGCATTTTTAATCATTTAAAAAAAAATTTGGCCTGTATCTTTTCAAATATTCTTCTGTGTAGTCTCTCTTTCTGCTTTCTTTAGGAGAATCCAATTCTCATATTAAAACTTTTAAGTGCATTCCACAGTATTTTCCAGTTTCTGTTATGTTCTTTCTCTTCTGTCTTTTTTCCCCTCTATGGTTCACTTTAATTATTTTCTACTTACCTGCATAATTTTGTATTCAGCTATGTAAAATTCCTGTCAATAAAATCATGATATGTACACTTTTTTCATTTTGTCAATCTAATTTCCATAGTACATGGTAAAATGTAATGTATGCTATATAATATATATTATGTCATATGAATAGATATTAACTTATTCTATCTTCTTGAATATAATGGGTTCTTTCTAATATTAAACTGGTATGAATAAGGTTTCTCTGGTCATTTAAATATATGATTTTAGCAGGCATGTGTCTTTATTTCTCTTGGATATTTACTTAAAAGTGGAGTTTCTAATTCATAAGATAAGCATATGTTGAGCTTTAGTAGATACTGCCAGTTTTTCAAAGTTGTCCCAATTTACATTCCCACCAGAAATTCCAGTTATTTACATCCTCACCAACATTTGATATTTTTAATCTTTAAAAAATTTAGTCATTTTAACAGATGTGTTGTCATATCTCATGATAACTAATGATGTGGAGTATCTTTTCAAATGCTTATTAGTCATTTTGGTTTTCTGTTTCTTTAGTGCCATAGAATTTTGTCTGTTTTTTAAATTGGGTTGTCTTTTTATTAAATTGCAGAAATTTTTAAAAATTTATTCTGGATATAAATCCTTGGATATCTTCTTGCAGTCTATGATTTGCTTTTTATAGTCATAATGATATCATTTGATGAGCACAGAAGTTTTTAATTTTATTCAAGTTTAATTTATTGATGTTTTTCTCCAATGTTTGTCCAATTTAAGAAATACTTGCTTAAACATTCTTATAAATTCATTATTTTTGTTTTGCCTGTCATACTCTTTGCTGTGTAATGCATCTCACATTAATGTAGTACTTTTGCCCAGCCCAATTATTCACCTTCTTAGTTTTTTTGGATAAATTGGCTTTTTCTTTGAGGACTTACATGTCTCTAGTTTTGTTACTCTGTCCCTTCACAAGCTCTCTCCCTCACTTTGCCAATTTCCTCAAGTAGGAGCAATCTCCGTAACCCATAGGCCATGCCCAGCATTGGCATATTTCTGTATAGGAGAATGGCCTTCAATCATTAGCAAACTTCTGGATTGTTTTTCCTTCTCTGGAATATTAATTCATTATGTCATTTTTGCTGTCACACTCTTTTATTTTTGTAATTTTTCTCTCTTTTTATAGTGGATAACAGAAGTGTTTCCTTGCCATGATATACTAGATCCTAGGTCCTTCACTGCTTAGTTATTTAATTTGAAACCAATTGTGTATTACTTGGATAAAACAACTCATTATGTCTTATTATCTTTTGTATATATTTCTGGATTTGGTATGTAAATTCTTTTCTTAGGTATAAGTATGAGTGGCATTTAATACTCTATTCTTATAATGACGTTATCCGATTTTGGAATTAAGTTTATTGTGGCCCTTTCCTTTTTTGCTCAATCTTTCCAGAGGGTTATTAAATTGATTATTATTTTTAGAAAATTACTGAATTAGTTGCTTCCTTGATTACCAGTTTTAATATATTCTGGATATAAATCCTTTGTCTGATACCTTCTCCCAGTCTGCGTGGTTTGCTTTTTTACTTTTAGTGGCATCTGGTACTATTAAGAAAGCATTACAAAATTGAAAATTTGTTTTTAATTTTATTTATTTTGGCTATTATGTAATTTATAAACTTTTTTTCTATGTTTTTCTCTAATATCTTCTCTAATTTTCTAATATCTTCAAGCAAACTTGACTCCTAGAGATTTCACCTTCATTCTTGAAATTTGGCTACAACTTTAAATGAATGCATGTCTATTAATTCATTTATCCATATATTTATGTATATATGTAATATAATATTATCACAGTTTTCTTGGCAATTAAGTGGGAAAAACCTTTTTCATGATACCTAGATATCTAGTCTAAATATTTGCTCAAAACAGAAGATCTGATTTTTTTATTTGCTCCATCTAAGAATAATCTTCATCCTTTTGAAGGCCAATAATAAATTCTTCTTAGAAGATTTTTTTCTCAATTCATTTTTCCCTTTTTGTTATTTTGGAAGTTATTGTTGTTTTTTTCCAAGTGGTTGTGCTAATCTATTTCCATTTCAAACTAAGGAAGTCTGAATGAAATCTATTGACCTGCCACCCAAGCCCTACAAGCTCCTTTGAAGGCCTTAACTTTGGTGACTCCACGTCCTCTGTTATGAACTACTGATATCTCATTTTTTAAAATTCTAAAGTTTTGAGCTTTTCAATTAGAAATGATTATAATCTTACAGCAAGTTTCCCCAAGTAGTTCAAAGAACTCCCATATTACGGTTACCAACATTTTAACCTATTTAGCCAATCATTCTTCCATCCTGAACCATTTGTAAATTGCAGACATAGTGCCTAATTATGCCTTAGAAATTTTGTGTGCATTTACAAGAAACAAGAACACTCTTTCACCTAATCACAGTACAACCATCAGAATTCTAAAATTGAAATTAATACCATAATGCCATATAATCTACATCATTCAAGAATTGTCCCAATAACATACTTGACAGGTATAGTATTTAATTCTGGATTGCTTGCTCCATTCAGTAGTCTTGTTTTTCCAGTTGCTTCAAAACAGAGCAATTCCTTGGTCTTTTTTTTAATCTTAATGACTTGGACATTTTCTAAAAAGAACAGGCTATCTACTTTGCCAAATACCTCTTGAATTGGGTCTGTTGTTTCCCTAAGGTTATGCAACTATGGCAAGTTATGCAACTATGACACGAATACTGTAGTGCATCTGATCAGTAGGTGCATGATACCAATCCATCCTGCTACTGGAGATGCTAAATCCTGCCACTTGTTAAGATAGTGTCTGCCAGTCTTCCTCATTATAAACTTTAATAAGTATTTTTGTTCATATTTTGTTAAATCATTTATAACAATTTATTGTTAATAAACAACCATTATTTTTAAGATTTTACTTATTTTTTTGACAGAGAGAGAGAGGGAGAGAGCACAAACAGGGGGAGCAGCAGTAGGGAGAAGGAGAGGGAGAAGCAGGCTCCCAGCTGAGCCTGGAGCCTGATGTAAGACTTGATCCCAGGACCCTTGGATCATGACGAAAGCTGAAGGCAGATACTTAACCAACTGAGCCACCCGGGGGCCCCAATAAGCGATGATTTTTTTGTTTGTTTGTTTGCTAAGATGAAGTGTTTTTTCTCTCTGTGTCATTTATTTTTGTCTTCTGTTGCTTATATATGAATGGACTCAGAATTTCCATTTTATTTAATCATTTATAATCCATGGCTATCATTATTTATTCTGGAGGTCAGTTTGTCACATATTTGAACAGTGGGAGTCAGTCCCTTCCATTTAGCTTATTCCTTGAATACTTCCTTACTTAAAGGCACAATAAAATATTCTAGGGTTCATCTTATATTTTTCCCCACCCCAGCCCTGGAATCAACTATTTCTCCAAACTCTGCTGGTATCTTCTAGCAGAGAATCATATTTGAACATCAACATACGGATGCCGGGTGTGCTTATTGCTCTTAAGATACCAGTGCTTCTTGGGCTCTTGTAATGGACAAAGCTAAGAAATACATCTGTGTACCGACACTTGTACACATATGCTTTATCTGTATACATATCCATATATATTAAAATATCACAAAGTTTATACTAATAACTCTAATTGCAATCTTACACCATAAAGTTTAATTTACCTTACCCCTTTCTATATTCGTAACTTTCTTCTCTGACAATAAAATATCTAAGTTCCTTATTCTTTATAAACTTACTTATTTGCTCAGTTGCTTTGTAATTAACTTTTCTTCTAGTTGACTCTCCAAGGTTCTGCAAATTCTGTGGGCTATCATGTGCCAGATGGGAGCCTTCTAGTCATGCAAGCCCTAATGAATGAAGTGCATCATGGGAACATCAGGGAGAAAAAGAGGAAGAAGGAGAATCTAGTTTGTTCTTTCTTTTTTATTGTTGTTCTTAATCTACAAATTAGGGATAATTGCTTTCATTGGAAGCAATCCTATTTGTCAGTATTTATTTGCTCAAAATTGCCTCTCGCATCCCAAATCTAACTTCTGGTATCATTTAACTTCTGCACAAATGATATTCTTTTTTTTTTTTTTTAGATTTATTTATTTATTCTACAGAGAGAGAAAGAACAGGGAGAGGGGTAGAGAGAGAGGGGGAGAGAGAATCCCCAATCATAATACCTGCTGAGTGCAGAGCCCCACCATAAGGCTCGATCTTAGGACCACGAGATCATAAGCCAAGCCAAAATTAAGAATCAACTGTCCAACCAACTGAGCCACGTAGGAATCCCAAAGGATATTCTTTAGAATCTGCTGTAGGGAGTGTATGTTGGTATTTTTCAGAAAAAATTTTCATTTCATTCTTATGCTTAACAGTTTTTCTGATTTTAGAATTTTAGCTTGACATGAATTTTTTTTTTTTTTGTACATCACTGATTTTTTTTTTTTTTTTTTTACATAGTCTGACTTCCATTGCTGATGTTGAGGAGTTGATATTTGGTTAGATAATGATTCTTTGTGAAGGATTTGTCTTTTCTTTCTGGCCACTTTTATAATCCTATCTTACACTGACTTACACTGTAAGTCAATGTATATGTAATGTTTCTTTCTTTTTCTTTTTAAAGATTTTATTTATTTATTTGACAGAGAAACAGTGAGAGAGGTAACACAGGCAAGGGGAGCAGGAGAGGGAAAAGAAGGCTCTTTGCCGAGCAGGGAGCCCAGTGCAGGGCTTGATCCCAGGACCCCAGGATCATGACCTGAGCCGAAGGCAGATGCTTAATGACTGAGCCACCCAGGTACCCCAACATTGACTTACTATAGTTTTTGTGTGCATCTTTATGTACCTATATTTTGCTTTCAAGCTTGAAATTTTATTAGGCTACTTGTGCTCAAAAATTGTTTTTCCAAATGTTGACCATATTTTGATTGCTAGAAAATGTTTGAACACTATTTTCCCCTGTTTTTGTTTTTCTTATTTTGAGTTTTGATTAGATATATATTAGAACTTCCCATACTGTCCCCCATGTAATTTCATATGTCTATCACATTCTTCATTTTTTGCATTGCTGTGCTGTGTTTATGCTGTATATTCCTCTTCATTTATTCACTCTCCAACTGTGTCTAATCTAAATAACCACCCTTTGAGATTTTATTTCCACTGTATGTATCATTTCTAGAATTTACATTTAGTTCCTTTTCAGAGATGCTTATTTTTCCTTTATATTCTCCTTTCCTTTTTGTGAATTTTGTGAAATCAAGCCTTAATTTGGTTTCAGATATTCAAGGACATTTTATATACTGGTATAACATTTTCAATATTAAAATAGTTTGTCATTTTTTTTTTTTGGTGGTGTTCATTAATGGTGACCTATTTTTTTGTTTATTTGTAATTTTTGACAGTGAGCATTTTCTCTGGAAATTTATCTTGGGGATTATTTGTGTTCCCGGTTAAAGTTGCATTTCCCTTGAGAATGAAGAGAGGATTTTTTGTCAGTCCTCTCTTGGGCACTATCTTAAATCATTCTAAATGTAATTATCTTCTTTATGTTTTAAAGATCTTCAAAAGAATTAATATTCCAAATATTATAGATTTAAACTTGTATATATTCTGTCTTGTCATTAGAAATTCTCAGGAAAGATTGTATTTCTGTCAACTCAGGATGAATAATGAAGACAAGGAAATTTAGTCCTTATCCCTTCTTTGCAGCAGATTTATTTTTCATTTAGCCCTTTGGGATTTCTGCTTCATGTATGGACTCTTATTGGATGTGCTGATCTGGCAATACCCAACAGTATATATATATAGATATCTATATCTATATCTATATATATATCTCCTTTCAGCTTTCTGAGGGCACTAAGGCAAGGCTTTGGGGTCTCTAGGGTTTGGTATAAACCTTCAAGTAAAGCAGTATAGTGACAATTATTTCTCAGGCTTGGAGCTCTACTTTGTTTTGACCACAGAAGATTTGTTCCTTTCAAGGTACTTTGGCAATTCTTTTAAACAGAAATACTTATAATCAGCATTTTGGTTGTTTTGAATAGGAGAGTTGTTACCCCAAAGATACAGATGTCGTGAAAAGAAGGGCCATCTGTACCCCAATGTTTATAGCAGCAATGGCCACGGTCACCAAACTATGGAAAGAACCAAGATGCCCTTCAACGGACGAATGGATAAGGAAAATGTGGTCCATATACACTATGGAGTATTATGCCTCTATCAGAAAGGATGAATATCCAACTTTTGTAGCAACATGGATGGGACTGGAAGAGATTATGCTGAGTGAAATAAGCCAAGCAGAGAGAGTCAATTATCATATGGTTTCACTTATTTGTAGAGCATAACAAATAGCATGGAGGGCATGGGGAGTTAGAGAGGAGAAGGGAGTTGGGGGAAATTGGAAGGGGAGGTGAACCATGAGAGACTATGGACTCTGAAAAACAATCTGAGGGGTTTGAAGTGGCAGGGGGGTGGGAGGTTGCGGTACCAGGTGGTGGGTATTATAGAGGGCACGGATTGCATGGAGCACTGGGTGTGGTGAAAAAATAATGAATACTGTTATGCTGAAAATAAATAAATTTAATAAAAAAAAGGAGAGTTGTTTCGTATATTTAGTCCCCCAATAGCTAGAAAACAAAGGCTGTATTCAACTCAATGTTCTTTCTACTACTTCCATTCATATAGTTGACTAGCACATTTTCTCTTATGTTCTGTTTTTCATATTCCTTGGTCTGGGAGTTCAAACCCATGCTCATTTTGTTCAGAAACTGTCTTCACAATCTTTTTTCTCTTTCCTCTATTTTATATAACCTGCACCCCAGTCACCTATCATATGTCATATACTACAAAATATTTTTACTGGGCATTTGACTTTATAAAGAACTCTAAGGCCCATTAACTATCTCAGTGGATCCTGTCTACTCTGCAGTGAGTACCAACGTTATTGCCCCATTATACGAAAGATGAAACCTTGTATCAGACATGATAAATGGTGCAACCGAGTTCATATAGCAAAAGTGTATAACATTTGGCAAGTCCTTTATGCCAAAACTCAACTCAGATGCTACAAGTTTTCTTCCAGAACTCATTCCATTTTGAGTTGTTCTATTGGACTTTAAGAGATGGCTTTAGCTTGAGCTTTTGAAATAAATTGTTATAGAAAAGGGAAAAAGGACCCATCAGCGTTTCCAGATAAAGAGACTATGTCTCACAACTAGAACAGCTGGGGAAAATGTAGAATTCTCATGTTATTTTATGAAAAAACAAGAAGCAAAACTTTTCAAGACATTCTGTTTTTTCTTTATGGTAGCCATGTCTGTGATCTTATTATTTGCTTACTCCTGAAGAAGACAGTAGAAGAGAACATTCATTTATCTTCACAAATAAATTTACATTTATCATAAAAATAACTTAAAACCTAGTAAAATCTCACTGAAAAAGTAAAAAATTTTCACTGTATTTTTTAAAAATATTTTCAGTTCTTAGTTGAGTTTTTATTAGAATAGATCTCTGACTTTAAGAATGAGGTTCTTTTTCTTTTACATAAGTTTGGGAAACTTATAATTATTTTAGTGCACAGTATCTAGACAAAGTTATATTATGCTTCAGGTGCCAGCTTCGCTCCAGTGAAGTGGGTAAATTTATCTTTGGCTAGAAGATCCATCCATTTCAATTCTCCCTGTGACCCTCTTCTTTCTTGTTATGCCACTCATCCTGTCTGTACTAGCAGGATCTTTATATTCACTAAGGCTTGATGGTAAAGCATCAGAGAACAACTATCCAAATGTAGTCCTCTGTAGTTATCTGTAGCAGAAAGCCTGAGGTGTCTGTTAAACTTGCCTATTTCTGGGCCACTCTACCTCCAGGACTATTGAATCAGATACTGTGAATATGGGGTTCCAAAATCTCTACTGTAGCAATTCCCCAGGTGATCCTTATTTACCAAAGAGTTTGGAAAGCACTGATTCAAATGCTTGCATTGCTTGACCTAGTTCACCTTTCACTTAACATGTCCCCATCCATCTAAATCACATACAAAGTTAAAGTCACCAAAATCCTGCATTCCAACCCAGGATATAAAGGTCCAAAATGAATCATTATAAAACCTTAATATTTTATTTTATAATGTTATAAAATCATAAGATTTTATAAAATCTTAATATTGTCAGATATTAGGAAATCATAAGGCTGAGGAATCATAAGGAAAATAAGGTTCAAATATAATTTGATGTATAATTCAAATATCATTTAAAGGTTTTAGTAGCAGAGAGTAAAAAAGGGTATAATATGCAGAAATTTGAAAACGAAAGATAAATATACTACAGGGCAAAACAATATGGGGTGTTAGAGTTTCTGGAACTTGAGAACTTCCATGGGGTTTTATCAGACCATCAGCATTAAAGTAGAAAGAGGATGAATTTCAGTAACATTCAGAACAGCCATTTTGGAGACCATTTCTTGAAGTCTGTTGGGAAAATAAATTGTAAAAATTCCTGAGTCCAGTTTACTACCAGATTTATCATCTATAAAATATGAATACTAGTGTCTACTTTGTAACTGAGTCTGTTCTTTTAAAGTTTCATTATTCAAGCATAATATATAAAATACATAATAAAGTATCACATACATGTCACTACATGCAGATCAAGATACAGCACATTATCAACACAGAGGCTTTCCTTGTGCCCCTTCTAGTCATTAGCTGCACCAAATTTAATCACTATTCAGTTGACATAGACTTGTTTTATTTGCTTTTAAATGTAACTAATATAATGGATGGAATAATATATGAACATTTGCAGTTGACTTCTTGGCTCTACATTATGACTTGAAGATTAATTCATGTCCTTGCATACAATTGTACTTCACTTTTTGAAAGTGCATACTGTACCATTTTATGAACATACCAATTTATTTTTTATCCATTCTAGGATGGATGAACATTGGAGTTATTTTTGGTTATCTGTTATGCATAATAATTGCTAGGAATATTTTTGTATATGTCTTCTGTGCCTCACATTAATGTATTCTGAAGGAGCAGAATTGCTGAGTCAAGGTAGGAATTTTTTCACCTTTAGAAGACACTGTCAAGAAGTTGCTAAAAAATATACTAACTTACATCCTTATAAACAGTTCTGAGAGTTGCAGCTGCTCCAAATCCTCACTAATATTTTAAATAATGTTTTTATTACTGTCTTTTTTTGTCTATTTTGGTCTCACTTTTAGTTTTTCTGGTAAAGAGGTAATATCTACCATTACATTTCTAATTTGCATTTCTCTAATGACTGATGATGTAGAGTACCTTTCCACATTTGAATATTTTGTGAAATGTCTGTTTAATCTTTTGCAGTATTTCTTTTAGTTGTGTTTTTAAAAAATTATTATTGAGATGTAAGAGTTCTGTATATAATCTAGATGTTTAAGTCTTTGGATAGATACATGTCATGCTTGTATAGCCCCTCGCAAATCCTTATACATTTTAGAATCAGTTTGCCAATTTTGCAGAAAGAAAATCTTTGGAACACAGTTCAGATTACACTGGATTTATGTCTTTAATGTGAACTGACACCTTTATGCTTAGTCTTCCAATCCATGAAAATAGTGTATTTCTCCAAGTGTTTCGGTGTTCTTCCAACTTACTTACATTTATATTCTATTTTTTAGTGAAAAGGTCTTGCATATTTTCTCTTACATTAATAGGTATTACTCTGCGTTGTACTATTTCTTTAATTTTTTCCTATCTGATGTTGCTGATATGCAGTAATATAGTTGTTTTGTATATTAACTTTTATAAATTAATCTTGTTAAATGCATGTGTTAATTAGAAAAGTCTAGATTTTTAAAGATTTTCTGCCCATTATCTTGTTTGAGGATAAACCAACAAGTTTTTGCTTTCCTTTCCACCTCTTATGCATCTGGTTTCTTTTTCTGGCTTGTAGCACTAGCTATGACCCACATAGGTTGAATAAAAGTGCTTATTGTTTATTTCTATTCAGAGTAAAGGGTCTCAGTATTTCACCATTGGATTTAGTGTTTGCTCTAGACATTTTCTTGCTATTTCTTTCCAGATTAATAGAAATTCCTTCTTTTATAGTTTTCTATATTATAAGGGTTAACTTTTATATTTTTATCATTTATACATTTGCATAAATGTATGTTTATATGCATGTACCTTTTATGTTTTATATTAATGTGGTGAATTGCTTTGAGTTTTCTAGCACATACTTAGCATTTGTTTTGATCATATTTCATAAATAAAATTCAATATAACAATAATTAATGACTTTCTATTGAATTGACCTTCTTTACATTTAGTGGTATTCTTAAGTTCTACTTTTATAGATGTTAGAATTTACTTATATAATATTAGCTTTCCTTAGGTTTATGTTTGTATAATATAACTTCTGTCATTCTTTTATTTTCAAACTTTGTTTTTCCTCATATTTTAGAATTGTAAGCCATATGTAGTAGATTTATTTTTATATCCAGGTTGCAGTGTTTGTAATATATTTCTACATTAAATATAATTATTGATATATCTGAAGTATAGTTTCAATATTTGTTTCCATCTGCCTCATTTACTTCGTTCTTCTTTCTTATGTTGCCTTAATATTTCATCCTATCCATTGCCTGATACTCCCCCATTAAACTGTAACTTAAACATTACACTATTTTCTTTTCTCTTAGTGGTTGCCCTGGAGACAAACCTGCATCCTTGATTTATTAGAGATTATTCTAAATTAATATTTTAACCACATCCTAAGTAATATCTCACCATATGAACCTTTAGGTCCATTTACTCTGCATTTTTTTATTGTTATAAGTTGTATAAATTCAACAAATTTCAAATTTGTATTTAAAATCCCAGAAAATATCATTATTATTGTTTAAATAGTAAATATTTACTTAGATATACCCACATAATTGATCTTTTACTTGTTTCTTGTTTCGTTCTATTTTGCTTTACTTCCCTCAAGAATCCTGTTTCTTCCATGTGAAGAAACCTAGATAAGGTTTTATTTTTGTGCAGATAAATTCTCGACAATTATTTTTCCTGATGATTCTGTATTTTACCTTCAGTTTTGAAACTTATTTTCACTAGGCATCGCATTCTGACTTGGCCATTATCTTCTTTCCATGCTTAAAAACTGGCATTCTAGTGTTTTCTGGAAACTATTGTTTCTGTTGAAATGTCAGCTGTCATATTTTTGTTATGCTTCAAAAACAAATGTTTATTTTATCTGGCTGATTTCTTAAATTTTTACATTTATCTTTAGGTTTCCAGAAATTTGTTCTAATGTGAATAAGTATATCATTCCCTCAATTTATACTACTTGGTGATTGTATAGTATAGATGTTTCATTCTTTGGCTTTATGTTTTACATTAGTTTTGGGAAATTCTTGACAAGTATATCTTCAGATAGTTCATCTATCTCAAATATCCCTTCTGTTTTTTTAGATTGAAAGTATGTACATCCTTGAGATCTCCATGATGTGCATATGTTTTTTATCCATTTCTCTGTGATTACTTTTTGTAGTTATTTTTCCTTCAATACTGATATTTTGTTTTTACATATCTTACTTTTGGATATTTTATTTTCTGCACTGTACATTATATGGTTAAACTCATGTATTGAATTGTTAGCTGAAATTATTGGTTTTTAAAATTGTAGTGATTTGGTTATTATAGATACCAGTTATCCTATAGAATTCAGTATCTTCTGAAATTTATTTTTGATTATTCATGTTTGAACACTAATATCTTGGTCATCCATTAGCCTAAATTTATTGACTATTTTTTTCACTTGAACATTGATCATTTGTTGTTGTTGTTGTTGTTGTTGTTTTCCTAGTGTGGCAGGCAAAGTTTGTTTTTATGCTGTACAATATATGTGAAAAAAAATGTAGAGGGTCTAAATATCATTATATTATCTCCAGAGGTGAAGTATGTGAGATAGTGAATGTATGGTATGCTCTTATTTGTCATTAACATCAGTTTGTATATTTTCCAAGGTTACAACTAAACTCTAGGGTTTTTAAGAAGGATGGGCATCTATTTCTTCATGATCTTAAACTCAAAAACAAAAAAGTTTTAGCTGCTTAGACCCTTAAAAATTGCTTTGTATGTGGTTTTTTGGATGTAACTATATCCATATGCAATTTAGGAGTCAGCAAATTGCTCAAGGGAAAGTTATGTGCAAAATGTTATACTCATTTTAGAATATTTGCTCTTCAGAATCTTAGCTCCCACATTCTGGCTTATTCTGTTGCTTTTTCATACTTTCAAACAGTTATTCATTGCTTTTCGTTTCCAGTTTGCACTATGAGCTTTCATCTAATAATTTCTTCTTCATAGCAAAAGAAAGACATGGTTTATATGTGTTTAAATTAATAACATCCACTGTATTCTTCTGCAGGATAGCAACAACTATTTTCTATTACCAGAAGTTTATGAACTTTGTTAAATCCCTACTTACTTGATAACATTTTGCAATGTAATGCTGTTGTGATATCTAATCTTGCAAATGTTTATTTTTTTAATTACTGATGAGTTTAAACATATGTTTATGTCCTTAATAACTTATGACTTTTTCTCCTCTATAAATTTCTCATTTCAGAATAATTTATATATACTCTTTCTTCAAGCTCTATTGTCTATTAGTCAAACACTTCATTTAAATTATAGTGTCCTTAGCTTTCATTTGACTGATTTTTTTTTGCTTTCCTTCTCTTAAGTGACTGACTCTTGTGTGTTTTGGAAGACCCAGCATCATCTTTTGTGAAGAGCCTTCTTTGATATCTAGGCAGAACATTTTTGGTAGAAAGATTGGTGGAACATACAGTTCCTTACAGGTTTTAACAGAATAAGCCATG
Organism: Mustela nigripes; assembly: GCF_022355385.1. Taxonomy (NCBI): domain Eukaryota; kingdom Metazoa; phylum Chordata; class Mammalia; order Carnivora; family Mustelidae; genus Mustela; species Mustela nigripes. The sequence continues at coordinate 62,619,618 of NC_081564.1, forward strand.
TGCTACTAATTTTCACTATAGTGGACAAAAAAAGCAAAACTAGTTCCCTCTCACAAATTTTCTAAGAAAAATTCCCACAGTTTCTATTAAGAGCTTTAATTTATGTAGTCCCAGATTCAAATGCCCAGTTTTACAGAAAGGCAAATGCTGTGCTGTGATTATTATCCCCAGCACTGGGGTAAAAATCTACCTCTCTAGGGAGGGCTACATTCCCTTACTATAGTTAAGACATTCCTTGGCTGATGCCCTAGTTATTTTGAGGTTATCCCTGGTTAGCTGCATAACAAAGGTAATTCACTGAAGTCCACTTAAGAGAATTACTGGTAAAAGAATAAAACGTTTATCGAAATCAATTCTCTCTGCCCCAAACCTCTCAATTATAACTGTAGCTGTTAAAGAAATTGCTGCTGCTGAATGAATAAAACAGGTTTTAAACAGGGATTTCTGAAAGGCCTTCAATTCCAGTCACGTGCTGATTATTGGAAAGACTCCCCACCACCTTCACTTTTTGGCACTTGAACTTTCATGTTAAGTTGGAATGTGTATGGAACACAGCAAAGGTTGGAAATACAGAAAGTGACAAGGCTTCCTACTGTTAAATGGGTAAATGTTCTCTCCCTAAGAGAAACTAGAGCTGCGTGGTGACAAGAACAGTATCTGATACACATGTTTTGTCCATAGAAGAGAACTAGTAGGTGCCAGTAAATCACTCATGATGAGAATATAATTGAATTGAACTATTATTTTAACATATTTTCTGGGAAACTTTTCTGGGTCGAGATCTACACAGAGTACCCAGAATAGGCCCTGCCCTCAAAGAACTGCAATTTAAATAGACTAATAAAATTATACTTTAAAGGTTAGTACTCAATATAAAAATATATTTCCTAAGTATTAAGAAACTGCAAAAATTCAGATGTAGAGATTGTCCATTATCTATTGTTAGGGAAGGCTTCCTGGAGAAAGTGGGTACTACTATGGAGGGTACTTTAGCCCTCCTCAAATTCTGACCAATCTGCTATCCTTCAGTACCCCTGTGGTGCACCAGTGAATTGCATAAATCTTCCTAGTTTCCCACATACTTCAATCAAGGGCTGTGAAACACCCATCAGACACTATATGCTCTATCAAGTTTATTGTGTTCTCTCAAGGGCAAGGATGATGTCTGTCTGAAGAATGTTGGCCTTTAATTTAGATATTCTTGAATTTAAGAGACATCCCAAACACTTATTTTATATCCTCACTCTGAATATTTAACACAGTTTGTACTCAGGTACCTTATTTGTCAAATTGGAATGACAGTATAGGAACTTGCTTCAAAAGTGTGCCATGAGCATTCAATTAAATAATTCATGTAATTCACTGCCTGACTCATAGTGATTGCTTACTAAATGCTATCCATCTTGATTATCATTTTGATATAATATTTTTTGAGATGTCCCTTTTTTAGTTTTATTTAAATTCTAGTTAGTGAACATAAAGTGCAATATTAGTTTCAGTGTACAATACATTGATTCAGGACTTCCATACAATAATCTGTGCTTATCACAAGTGTCATCCTTAATTCCCATCACCTGTTTAACCCATCTGCCCACCCTCCTCCTCTCTGGTAGCCATCAGTCATTCTGTTCTCTGTAGTTAAGAGTCTATTCTTGGTTTGCTTCTCTCTCTCTCTCTTTTTTTTTTCTCCTTTGCTCATTTGCTTTTCTTAAATTCCATATATGAGTGAAAACATGGTATTTCTCTTTCAGTGACTTATTTCACTTAGCATAAAACACTCTCCAGTTCCATCCATTTCCTTGCAAATGGCAAGATTTCAGTATTTTTTATGGCTGAGTAATACTGTATTACATATACCCTCTCTTCTTTACTCATTTATCAATCAGTGGATATTTGGGTTGTTTCCATAATTTGGTTACTAGAGACAGTACTTCTATAAACATTGGGGTGCATGTATCCCTTTGAATTAGTATTTTTGTATTCTTTGGTAAAACCTAGTAGTACAATGACTAGATTATAAGATATTTGTATTTTTAACATTTTGAGGAAGCTTCTTACAGTTTTCCAGAGTGGCTGCAGCCCTTTGCATTCTTATCAGTGGTTCAGGGATTTCCTCTTTCTCCATAGCCTCACCAACACCTGTTATTTCTTGTGTTGTTGATTTTAGCCATTCTGGCAGGTGTGAGGTTAATAGCCTATTGTAGTTTTCATTTGTATTTTCCTGATGGTCAGTGATATTGAACATCTTTTCATGTGTCTGTTAGCCATCTGGATGTCTTCTTTGAAAAATGTCTATTCATGTCTTCTGCCCATTTTTTAATTGGTTTATTTGTTTCTTGGGTGTTGAGTTGTATAAATTCTTTATATATTTTGAATATATATATATATATGTATATATATATATCCAAACCCTTTACCAGATGTTGTTTGCAAATACCTTTTCCTGTTCCATGGGTTGCCCTTTAGTTTTGTTGATTGCTTCCTTCACTGGGCAGAAGATTTTATTTTGATGTAGTCCCAATTATTTTTTGTTTTGTTTCTCTTGCCCCCGGAGACATACCCTCAAAGAAGCTACTGGGGCCAATATCGAAGAAATATTTGCCCGAGTTCTCTTCAAGGATTTATATAGTCTCAGGCCTCACATTTAGGTCTTTATTCCTTTTGAATTTATCTTTATGTTTGGTGTAAGTAAGTAGTCTAGTTTTGTTCTTTTGCATGTTGTCATGTTTTCCCAGCACCATCTATCGAAGAGACTGTCTTTTCCCCCATTGAATTTTCTTTCCTGCTTTGTCAAAGTTTAATTGACCATATAGTTGTGGGTCCATTTCTGGGTTTTCTATTCTGTTCTATTGATCTGTGTTCTATTATTGTGGCAGTACCATACTGTTTTTGTCACCACAGCTTTTTAATATAACTCGAATCCAGAATTGTGATGCCTCCAGCTTAGCTTTTCTTTTTCAAGGTATTCCAGTACCTACCATAGTATTTAACCAATAGAAGAACATCAGTAAGTGTATCATAAATAAATTAATGTGTGAAGTGACAAAGGTCTGACAGCAAACAACAAAGTCACCCTGAGGGCAGTAAGGATATGAAACGACATTGGCATCCCTTTATAAGTTCCTGGAAGGCAAGAGCAGCTTCTTATCTTAATTTCTACACTTATTTCAGCATATTTAGATAATACATGTAGGAAGCTAAAACAAAGAAATAAATAAAACAAAACCAATATATTGAGCATCTGATAGGAAATCTATCAAGCACTTACCTTGATGCCTCTACTTAGTTAGCTCTGAGATTTTAAACAAAGGCTTTTGTATTGTTTTTTAAACTCTTTGGCCTTCTATTGCCTCATCTGTGGTAGCTAACCATTACATCATATTTAGAGTGGCTCAGTGGGTTAAAGCCTCTGCCTTCAGCTCAGGTCATGATCCCAGGGTCCTGGGATCGAGCCCCATATCGGGCTCTCTGCTCAGCAGAGAGACTGCTTCCCCTCTCTCTCTCTGCCTACTTGTGATCTCTGTCTGTCAAATAAATAAATAAAATCTAAAAAAATTTTTAAAAAAAGAATATAATAGGCATTCTTCTCAGGGCTTGACACATTTTAACTTATTTTGTATTCCCCGAAGCCCTAGATGTAAATAATACTATTATCCCCATTTTACAGTAAACAAAACTGAGACAGAGAGGGTAAGTCATTAGCCAAGATTATAGATTTAGTTATTGGTAGAGCTGTTGATCGAGCCCAGAGGTAAATTTTATAATTTTCAGTTTCTACTTTATGCTTTATTTGTACATCTATTTGTATCTACAGAGCTTACACAATTTTTAGACTTACTTAGTTAGAATGATCCAAGAAGCAGATGTCAAGACAGGTTTTATTGTACAAGGATTTTATTGGGGATGCCTGGATGAGGGAAAATGGGAGAGAGCCAGGAAAGGCTGTAAGGACTATAAAACTATGATACAAATCAGATCCCAAGTGAAGTACAGAGGGAGTAAATATTAGGTGGAAGGATCCTAGACTGCCATGCCAGCCTAAGAATGCATGTCATAGCCATTAGGGGAGCCCCAGATTTCCCAGAAATAGGTCAGCCCTTAGTGTAACCCTGTTAAAATGTGGTCTCTTAACAAATACAGTCATTGACTCCATCGTGAAGTTCTTGATCAGCTATACTCCTTAGAGGTAGAAGTCAGTGATGGGGAAAGAATGAATTTTCATGGCTGCCACATAGTTTAATTATACATAATTTTCATTGCCTTTAAATTATTTCCTACATATTAATCTTTTTAATCTTGATGAGGACAGAAGCATAGAAAATGGTAAACATAGAGCAGGTGCCGAATAATATTTCTTATTTTTTATGTGATCTATTTTAATATTTTTTAATGGAATGGACTATTTAAGACAATAATTTCCAGGGTTAATCATAAAAGACCATATTAGAACTGTTTTATATTATTTCATATATGACAACCTTTCATCAAATAGGGAAGTAGAGAGGTTCGTTCCCTGTGCAAAAATTCAGTTTTCAAACTTAAAGGATCCTTTTGAGATCATAGAGAAATTAGAGATTATTTGTCACTAAATGCCATCTTCAACAAAGGAAAGAGCTAAGATTAAATAAAAAAGCTAAAACATGAACTTCAAGTCTGGTGCCCCAGCCCAGAAGTACACTATCATAGATCCTCCCTGTCTTACTTTATATCTGACACAAGAGATACTGATTCCTGGATTGAAACTTTTGCATCCCTCAGACCTATGCTTTAGCAGAGCAATCAAACTTGACATCGTTAACCATTAACCTTTCTGTTTGCCTGGAGAAGGAGGTGAGAGAGTAGCAGGCAATGAGCCCTTGGAGTGCTGGAGCAATGCCAATGCAATTATGCTCCTCCGGCTCTCTGGGCTGGTGACTGGGGTAGAGGTAGACAAGGAGGGTACATGAGGCATCCCTGGTCACCTAGCTGCATGAAGACTTCAGTCATCTGCCAGTCAGCTAAAGCTGGCGACGAGGGAGTCAGTGCAGCTGGTTTCAGCCTGTGACTCTTTGGAGGTGAGGAGAGAAAGACTGAGTACTGAGAAGCTCATCAGATGAGGGCTGTCTCCCTGCACCCCACACAGACAGCAGCCTTCTGCCTGTCGCTCCTGATTACTGTGAGCAGTTCTGTGTGCATGATTAAATAGTGTTGGCAAGGCTGCCCCTTCCATAATCACATCTTCTGACCTCTTGACAGGGTGGCAGTGATTGCAGATGGAGTCCCACAAACATATAACAAGTGCTTCCCTCCCCCCCCCCATGTAATGTTATCTCCCATGGATATATAGTTTAATCATCTCTTTTTCCATTATATAAAATTCAACTGAAAATTTGAATGATTTCTTTTTCTACACCCCTGTTTTCATATACCGAAACCAGTATTTCTGTTCTCAATACAGAATCTGATGATAGATTCAAATCCAGGGAAAAAGCAATATTTGCTGAGATTTCTGACCTGACTTAAGAGCAGACTTTTAAAATACATGTATATATTTGTCTGCATTTAACATGTATAAAACTAAAATGAGATTTAAGAGCAGGAAGGATAGAAGATATGAAATAGCATATCAAAGTATTAAGCTAAATATGAAGACTCAAAATGTATGGTAGTAAGAACTAATGATAATGTCGCAACAATAGTATTTTTCTTATGTATAAAGCTTAGGAATGTTATGGCCATTTCACGTAAGACTCTTTTCCTCGCTAGAGCTTCTAGAGATGAGTAGAACAAAAATTGTTATTTCTGCACTGAAGATAAACATGTTCTTAGAGTGAAATGGTTTTGTGTAATTTCATATAACTACAACATGACAAACTTGGGGAAAGGACTGTAATTGGTTGATACCTAATAATGTATGTTAGGGGCAATAACACAATTAGTATCAGATGGAGTTATCAGAATCTTTCTTATTGATGTTGGGAGTTGAGAAAGTAAAAGAAATCAACAAATACTAACCACTTTTACTCTGGGTCCATTCCTGCACTGAGAGCACTGTAAGACATAACACAGAGAGAAAAACATGCAAAAGATCTATACTGGGCTTTGCTGAGGTAACTCCCCATGCAGGGCATGCTGAAGGGCCATTTTCCTAGAGGTGGTAGATTGATTACTCATCCTGACTTCCTTGAAGGCCATCACAAAGCTATTCCTTGACAATTCCAGAAGCTTCTGATAGAATATTTTAAAGGCACTAAACTGGAATTTCCTAGAGTTCTAGTGAAAGTAACTAAACCCCATGATGTAATTAGGGAAGAAAAAAGAGACAAAAAACATAGTTTATCCTTAAATGCTAGATTTGTAGTTAGAACTCTTTGTTGCTATAGAAATCCAGGTAATTCATTGTTTTGTGTTCAATAAATGCCTCCTATAAGAGATGTGATGTTGACTGGATCCAAAACAATAGGTAAAATTTAGATGAGTAGGAAATGAAAGCACTTCAAGAGAGGAAGCATGTGGAGTGACTAGTGTTTGGTATCCTCTGTATGCCCAACAGAATTTTCTACTGGATACTATTTTTCTACTGGAACTATTTGAATGGAAAATTTTTAGAGAAAGAAATCTGTTAACATAGTGAAGCATCACTTCTCACTACTGAGATCAGAAATCCAAGTGTTTCATCCTTTTAAATATTCAATAGTAAGTTGAGGAATTGTCAAGGAATATCATTGTGATCTAACCTATCAGATAGTTAGGACCAATAATCAACTCACCACATCAGGGAATGATGTAAAAGGAGTGTGCTTTGCCTGTGTGGGAAGTTACCTCAGTAATACCCAGGGGAGAGAGCAAACCTCAATACTAGGAGCATGCCTTTCCCATACTTTCATATTAATATACATGATTATTTCTTTCAGTATAAAGCATGGAGAGAAAACTAAGAACATAGGATAATACTAGCCCCACTATTTAATACTAAAAATAAAAACTGCGTAATTGGCATATATTTGTTTGAAAAGCATCTCACTTTGCACTGTTCACTCACATACCTCTCTAGACTAGAGAAGGTGTTGTGTGCAGCCCCCCTCCTCAACTGCAGAAGCCATAATCTCCTTTAAACCCTGCAAAGGATCTAGGATGAACAAATTCTTGCCTGGATGGCTCTTTGGGGTTATGGGAAAAACTGTTAGAGTGAAAAATAAGTGGTATATGATCCAAGCTACTTACAGAATTTTAGGCAAACTGAGATCTCTTTTGGTCTTAGTAAATGCTGGTGTTGGAGAAATGATCTTTAACAAAATTTCCAGCTCTAATGTTTTATAATGTTACAGGAGAGATGTGAGTTCTAAATGAGTGAATAAATATAAAAGTGGTTTAAATAGCAAAATATATTTGATAATTTAATGTCATGAAAATCATCCCATGGAGTGCACTCACAATATACTGGAAGCAACAGCTTCCTAGGAGAAGAATGACCAGAAATATTGTTTTCTGCTGATTATTTGCTCTTGGCCGTTGGCATTCGACTTACATAGACAGGCACATTGCCTATTTTGCTGCTTCTGCCATCCAAACTTGGGAGATTAATCTCAATGCTAAGATGTTGTATAGCCACAAACTCCATCTCCAAAGAGACTAGAGCAGGAGCTTTTTGACAGATAACCTCCAGCCATGGAAATTATAGAGCTTCCTCAGACTGATTTTCTTTCTCAAGACAAAACTGGAAATTCAGGCATCTGTTACAGGCACTGTGTCCCCGTGCCACAACATGTTCTACCTCGTTCCTTACTGTTGTCTCTGTTTTGCCTGTTATTTCCATCATTATGGAGCAAGGCTAACAATGCAGGCATAGTGCCAGCTCCCATTGCTCCCTGATGCTCTGACGGGCTTTGGATATATGCACGTGTAGAGGTGACATTTAAATGATGTTTGTGCACTGCACAGTCAGAAAAACATTTCCACACTGGTTCCTTTGATCTCCTAAAAGCCAGCTATCATAATACAAGAGGATTTTTTAATAGATATATATAAATCCAGGTGGCTCCAGCTTACCCCATGCAGCCTCATGTAGCTCCACTGGCTTATCCAGGTTTGCCTTTCTCCAGATTTTAATAGTCAAAATTATCACTTTTCAAGTAGGCTTGAATTACAACCACACAATTGGAAACAACAAATAAACCCCTTTTTACTAAAATGGAAAAGAGACAGTGTTTGAGTTAAAAAAGAAAAGGAAAGGGGAATCACAATTTCTCCCATCCGAAAAATCAAGGGAAGCTTGGGTAGCTCAGTTGATTAAGCATCTGACTCTTGATTTCAGCTCAGGTCTTGATCTCAGGGTCATGAGTTTAAGACCCCTCATCGGCTCTATGTTGGGCATGGAGGCTACTTACAAAAAAAAAAAAAAAAAAAAAAAAAAAAAAAGGAAAAGAGAAAAGAAAAGAAAAGAAAAAAGGGAAATCACAGTTTCTCTCATCAGAAAAAGTCATGGATTATAGCTCTGAGGCAAAATAAAGGATATTCTTGACTTCATTTTGACCTGATACCAGGAACAAAATACAAACAGCAACAAATTGTAAATACCTAGCAGGTAGCCAGATTTATCTGAAGCAAATTGGAAGTGGGGTAACTCAGGAGGAGCCAAAACTCAGCGAAGACATATGAAAGCATTTGACCTGGAAAGAAAGAGCACTTTTAGCAGAGGAGAATCCGTATGAGATAAAGAAAGCAGACAAAAGCATCACATATCCAGAAAGCTGTGGAAAGAACATATCGTGAAGCTTGCATTGCACAAGGTGGGGGTGAATAAGGAAAAAGTAAAATAAACTACTTGGGGATGTTCGGAGTCAGATTGAGAAATGACAAGGACCTTCATTAAAGATGACAGTGAGACTACATCTGACGGAAGAGTGACACACCTGGGATCTATATGAGAAGTAGAATCAGTAGAACTTGAGTTGCAAATAACCATAAAAACTCTAGTCAGAGTTCTTAAGTGAAACATAGGGCTAAAAATACAAGAGAAGAAAGTAACGAACTTCTGGTGAAGTTAAGTTTCGTGTATAATACATCAGATATACCCATATGCCATAGATATGGAATGCCTAAGGAGTTGCTGGAAACATCAGTCAGGATGTGAAGTGAGGAGAAGGGCTGAAAACTTGATGACAAAAGAAGTACAGGGCCCAGAATTTAAAGTTAGTAGAGTTTGAAAAGAGTTGAGAAGATCCAAAGGTAGACAGATGAGGGGAAGTGATGGGTGTAGAAAAGGAGTGGTCAGGAATGGAGGAGGAAACAAGCTTGTTTAGGACATGAAAACTGGAACAGGAGAGCCTTTCCCAGGGTGTGTGCCTGACATTGTAAATGTCACAAGGATTTCCAGGAGTATGAGAAACAAAGAGATTGTTAAATTTGGTAATTAGAGGATTATAGATACAAATAGAAGAGTCATTTTGGGAGAGAGATTGGAAAAAGCAAAATCCCAGAGGGAGAGTGAGTGAGCGATCATGAACTAGAAATTAGAGTGTAGCTAATCTTTAAAACAAGTGTGAAGTGAAGAGCAATGGGGTGATACCTTTGTAGGAGAAGATTGCCAGTGAGAAGAAATAGCAGGTGAAAGGAAAACTTGAATATATTACAAATGTCAATCCCAACCAGCCAGCCTCTGATCATCTCTTTGTAGAAGTTTTAGAAGATCAAGTGTATGTTATCACCTTGGCTTCCACTTCTCATATTGGCCCTGGTAGCTGTTAGCAGCCACCTACGTCCTTTGTGCACAGTTCTCCTTGATATGATGCTGCAGCCTCCACACAGGCTTTACGGAATGGGGCGTGATGTGCTTTTCTACATGCCCATAAGCCAAATGGGTGAATCAGTTTCTATTAAGATGTTGCAGTAACTCAATGGAAACAGTAGAGGAAATCAGAATCTAAGCTAATGGGAACAAGCAACATGACTGTTGTGAAAATTTAATGTTATATCTGAGTTGCTGCAAGTTCAGTATAAACGGAACAGGAAAAAAGAAAAGTTGTCTAGACATATGATTTGTGATTAAATTTAGATCCTAGAACCAGAAGGAGGATCAGGAGTCAAGATGCTCAGACAGACAGACAGACAGACAGACACGACTGGAACAAGCAGGTAGAAAGGTTGATGTTGAATCAAGCAAATGGGTTTTTAGGAGAGGGTGAAAAATCTGAGATCAGGGTACTGAACCAAATGAGAAAATAAGTACAATTATTGGTACCCAGTGCTTTTTTCTCTGCAGGAACTATGAGGCAAACTCCAGGAAATCATTTAAAGTTGGAATGGTTGACTCTCTGATTATACCTCCAGAAGCAAGTCACAAGCACCCAAAGTACTTTTGGGAGAGCTGGCAGTGGAGGCAAATACAAGTAAAGTGGAATTCCAAATTACAGTGCATGAACTTTGAGAACAGGTACCTCTGTGCTTGTGAAGAGTGGTGGCACAGATGGGACCAAGTGGTGGGGCCTTTATAATAATATCGCCTTTGATTTTTTACATGTTATATTTCATTATGATTTTCTCTCAGTTGAACCACATAATAACAATGTTAACAAATGCAAGGGTAGAAATAATAATCGCCATTTGTAGATGAGAAAAGGGTGAACTAGCATATTAAAGTAATTATGTCAAGGTCTTGAAATTACTGGCTGAGTCAAAACTAGAATACTCCTGATCTAGGGTTGAGTTTTTTGTGGGGAGGGGGGAGTTTGTGTGTGTGTGTGTGTGTGTGTGTGTGTGTGTTTTCTGGGACCTATTTCTTTATAAATTTTAGTGATTTTTTAAAAATTTCAGATTAAAGCAAAAATGACTGAATAGCCTAATATGACAAATGCAATTTTTTCTTCTTTCTTTTCTCTTTTTCCCACAGGTTAGAGGTGTGACAGATTCAAAATTCAACATTCCAAGGTAAAAAGCAATTCCCTTTCTTCTGCCATCCAAACTTCTTAATGAGGGTCTAATGGGATCAAGAAGGATTTGAAAAAACTGAAACAAATCCCATGAGAGCAAGATTTATCAGCTTCTCCCTGTGTTGCTTCTCCTTGATCTGGAAACATTCCACACACAAGGCCAGCAGCTAAGTCACATCATTCCCTTGCTCAGACTCAACCCCTTCCTTTTCGGGGATCTTCCATCATTTAGGAAATTAGGCTAAAATAGTGAAACATTCCCTGTGATTCATCCTATAAATTCTACTAAACTAGTAGTTTAGAGCAATAGCTCTTCATCCCTGTAGGGGAAACAGGGAGTGAGTGCAGAGGGGTTTGAGGAGACAATAAAAATGACCAACTAAATCTCAAAATTTTTTTTAAATTACCAAAAAGAAAAGAAAAGAAAGATTAGCTAATCTTTGAATGGTGGAGCCTTCCAGGAGACCAAATAAGTCTTCTATAAACTGATTTGCCTTCCTGACTGTGATTTACCAGACTGACACCTAATTTGTTCTGAGCACCGTTGATGCCTCAGACACAATGGCAGATGACAGCCCACATAACCTCTCTTTCAGCTTTCATCTCATATATTCCATTTGAAGTTGAGTTCCGACAAGAGAGAGGCACAGAATTAATATTACCTTGGATCAGCTCAGTCTCCAGAGGGAGCAGCAAAAGCTTTTCTGGAAACAATAAACCCTTTAAACATGACAGGGGGAATGGGACCTTAGGAGGTCTCTGAAAGTATCCATTATTAAAGAAAAGGGGGGGAAATCCTCATGGGCGACTTTGATTTTTTTTTTTTTCCTCAGCAAAAGCAGTGATGAACTGGTGCCAGTTTTACATACAAATTTAAAGATCTGGGATGGTTTATGCTAAAAATCGCTCTTTCCCCTGTCCCTTAACACAAGCAGTAGAGAGAAAGAATTCATTATGAATTGTATTTGTTATGACATACTCCCTCCCTTCTTGTTTAATCTTTACCAAAATAAAAATTGATATCAACTTCAGCAATGAAATTCAGAGGAAAAATACATTATATCTGACCATATATACAGGGTCAAATTTAATTATCCAAATGTACATATAAGGGGTGTGTATGAGTCCCAAATATTAGAGAAAATTTTAATTGAAAGTTAACTGTGCAAATTCCCACAAGATTCAAACAGGAAAAAAAATCTCTACATGTGCATATTAATGACAATATTTTATAGTAGTATGAAACTTTATTAAAATTAAAAACAAATAAATTTACTCAGAACTTCATACAGATGGTTTGATATTTTCTAGAACTACCTCTTTTTGTTTAGTAACTTGTGAGAATCTCTGTAATATATAGGAGAACAGAACAGAGGTAGCTTCATATAATATTGTTGAAACTGGAGTCAAATATCATACTTCTTACTTGTGCAAGTTGTTTATTTTTTCTGAGTGAAAATAGCATTATCTATAAAATTGGTATGATAATACTTATCTCACAATATCTTAGGAGAATCAAGGTGAGTCACTGATGAGTTGTTATAAATAACCAAAATCCCTCCTCGGTGAGCTGAGGAGCGCTGGAGCTCTGGTTTAGGATGATGGGGGAATAGGGCTTAGCATGAGCTTGGTTAGGGCTAAGAGATAGAATGAGAATGTCTTGAACCCCAGGTTCTATGTGGTGGTAGTCTAAGGCTTTAAGAAGAAAGGCCAGTGCTGGTGTCCACTGGGACTGGGGAGACTATTTTAATTACCTCCCACAGTATAAAACTTTACCTCAAAACATTATGGCTTAGATCCACAGACATTTATTACCTCACAATTTCTGTGGGTCAAGAATCCAAGCAAGATATAGCTGCAAGACTCTGTCTCAGGATCTTTCACAGGCTGTGGTCACAGTAATGGCCAGGACTGCAGTCATCTCAAGGCTGGGGTGAGAAGGATATGCCTCCAAGCTCAGCCACTTGGATGGTGGTGGGCCTCAGAACATCCTTTTCCAAGTTCACTCAGGTGACTGTTGACAAGCTTCAACAGGTGTCAGTTCTTTGCTACACACAGCATGGCAGCTTGCTTCTCCAAGAGCAGTGGCTCAGAGAAGAAGCTAGTCTGTTTTGTTTTGTTTTTTAAGATTTTGTTTATCTATTTTGGAGAGAGAGGAAGAAAGAACATGAGCAGGGAGGGGGCAGAGCAAGAGAAACAGAGAGAATCCCAAGCACGCTCAGTGCTGTGCACCAAGCCTGATGAGGGGCTTGATCCCACAGCCCTGAGATCATGACCTGAGCTGAAATTAAGAGTCAGAGGCTCAACAACTGAGACACTCAGGCACTCTGAAGCCAGTTTGTTTTTGACATAATCTTTAAATTGATATCCATTACTTCCTATGTATTCTCTTTGTTATAAGGGAATCACTAGGTCCAGCCTATACTCATGGGAAGGGAGTTGGACAGGACCATAAAAAACAGGGGAAGGAGTCCATGGGGCCATTTTAAAGGCTGCTTACCACACTGGGAAACAAGGGAAGGTCTGGAAGAACCTGATCAGGAACACTCCGGAAACCCCAGAAAAGATCAACTCACAATGAACAGAAAGGTAAAGTACATAGGTTCAGGACTTAATTTTCCCTGCTATCATGGCACACAAAGGGAGATGTTTTGAGCCCTTGGAAGTCAGAAGGACCCATTAATGAGTTAAACATTTTCTAGGGTCTCCCATTGTAACTAGAAGACTTGTTATATTTGAGAATCTTATTTAACTCAGCTTTTAAATTAAATCATGGAGATATTTATTATTATTTCTAGTTGACTAGTATTTCCTAGTTGAAAGCTGAGGAGAGAATCTCTGAGGGCCTGGTCAGTGAGTTAAGTTAGATGAACCCAAGTGTTCTGATTGCTAGCCTGTATTCTTCTAAGGTTGCCACACTCTCCTTAATAAGAAAGACACATTACAACATAGAGCAGACCATTCCATGGCACAAACATCTATACTGAAGTTTGGTGTTTATTCATCAGGCACAGGGGATCCTGGCAGAGATGTTTTTATATCTCAGTAGTAGGCCCATGAGACAGGTCATTCAATACAAAGTTCTGCTCAAGAAGAGCTTTACAGTTCACCTTTACTTACCAAGTACAAGGAAACTACAATGAATTGGAATGTAGCTAACTCAGTTAAGTACAATTATATACGCCACCCCCAGAATTTTTCTTTAAAGAGAAAGAAGCTGATTATAGTAAAGTGAGCTGATATTAGCCATTTCTCTTAAAAAGCCACTTCCTGTCTATGTTGTAGGGTTGGGACATTCTCTCTGAATTTCTTATATACTTAATTGATGTCCCTGAGGGATCACAAACTTACTCATTTATTCAAGGAGTGGTATTTACCAGATAGGAATTAATGAGGCAAGAACATAGAGCCATCCATTTAAGAAAGTTTTCCACAGCCAAATGGGATTCAAGGTAATTGGGATTCGGGGGTAGATCTATATCACAGAATAAAGTACAATAAAATGAAATGAAATAACCAGAGACTACCTTAAAGGATGACCTATATATGAAGAGTTGATCTCTTAAATATCTTTAGTAGTTTTAATTTATTTAGGTTAAAAATAGTACCATTAAAGATTTAAAATTCAGTTCAATTAAATTAACTACAGTTTATTTTGTTAAGCCATGCCTTCTATTTTACAAAATATTTTATATACATTATCTCCAGCTAATTTCAGTCATAGGTCTTGCCAATTACAAAACTTATTAGAACTATTCCCAGCTGAAAAACTTGGTCTAGATTTTCCTCTCTTATTAACCATACTACTTAACCATATTTTTCCCAACACACACACACACACACACACACACACACACACAATCTCTTCATCTGACCAACTAACTCCTGAACATTTCAGATCAGCTTAGCCATTACTTCCTCTAGAGTCATTCTAATCCTAAACTGAACCTTAGAATCAACTGGAAAGGCCATCCCCACACCAATTATGTCAGGATCAGAGATAAGCATCCATATATTTTTAAAGTTCCCTAAGAGATTTCAATGCACATTCAAGATTGAAAACCACTGCTCTAGATCTATGACTCTGAGGTAATTAAAGGGAGTTCAAAGGTTTTGCACTGGAGCAGGGCCGGGTTTAGTCAGACCCAGACAAACTAGAACTTAAAGACAAACTAGAACTTAAACACTCTATCGTGTAAGAAGTTCTCAGACCATTTATCTGGACTGTGAGTGGTGACTGAACAAGGACTACTATATGTTGCTTATTTTTTAAGATTTTTATTATTTATTTGAGAGACAGAGGGAAAGCATAAGTGGGGGAAGGGGCGTAAGGAGAAGCAGACTCCCGCTGAGCAGGGAGCCAGATGTGAGACTCTATTGCAGGGCCCTGGGATAATGACCTAAGCCAAAGGCAGAAGCTTAACTGACCTAGCCACCTGGGCACCCATATATGCCTTTTGTTTTAAACATTGCTACAGCATGTAGCAACTCTGTTGGTGAGGGTTTGAAGAAGAAGGAACCCTCAAGTACTTTGGGGGAAAATGTAAGTTGGTGTGGCCACTGTGGAAAATTAGCTGTATACCAGAATCTCTAGGGAGGCCAATGAAATACAGAAATTCATTAGTCTGACTCTATACCATTAGAATCAGAGTTTGGGGATTCAGATAACTCCGATACGTAGATTAAAGAGATTGGTCTAAAATTCAAATGACTTCAGTGTGAAGGGACTGTGGAGTTCAGTTAGTCTGAAAACTTAACTAAAGCATGAATTACATATAAAATCTCCTGATGAATGTTTCAGCATTTCCAGTGACATAATGTTCACCATTTTCCTCCAAGTCCATTTGCTGTTAGACCACTGAGACATTAATCCATTCTTGCCTCTATTGTTGGAAACCATTTTTCTTTCTAACAAATATTTACTAGACCTCGCTGTCATCTCTCAAAAAAATTGTAGTAAGTATGAGGTTACAGTAGTAAACATGATAAATTGCCTGGGAAACTGAGGAGTGTCAATTAAGATAATATGTTAAGTATTACCAAAGGTGTTCCAAACAGGGTAATGACCTGGACTTGTAGAATAAGCATATGCCAGTCTTAAGGAAGTCCAGGAAGTTTTCGTAGAGAAACTGAGGACTTGGATGAGGGCTAGAGGGTTAGTAAGGGTCATCTAGATGAAGCATGTGTGGCTAGGAGAGGAGAGGGAGTAGCAGCAAGCATCAAATAAGGGAATTCCACAACAGTATTAGGCAAATAATTTCTGCAGGGATTAAGGTAACTAACCATCTTAGTTTGCCCAGGACTTTCCTAGTTTTATCAGGGAACATCTCGTGTCTGGTAAACCCATTAGTCCCAGATTAGTCACCAGAGAGGGTTAAGGGACATTACTGTGATGAGACGCCAAAATGATTTCACCAAAAACATTGTTAATAAAGTTCACCACTGATGCTACATCTGCTTCTGTGTGCATGTGGAGTTTAGGGAAGGACCCCCAAAAGTATGGAAAAGGTGATTAAAGAGATGCTAGGATGATAATAAGGACACCCTTAGCCACTTCTATAATTCTTCTTGCATTGTCCTACTCATGCCTTTAGAATGACTCTGTACATCACCTTTAACACATGTGTCATTGATAAGGACCTGATTCTTGTGCTAGACAGGTATGCCAAGTCTACTTTTCAGACAGGCCTTGGAGAAATACTCAGAACAAGGGAGCTCATTAAACCCAGAAACTAGTTTCGTCAATCTCAGGTGATAAGAAAAGAGTTTGTTAAATTGCTTGGTCAATTTCAAGATTTAAGATGGAAGATTACCAGGAACAGACCACTCTGATCTCAGACTTAGAGGGAAGGCAGATGTGATGTGAGAAAGAAGACAGATGTGAAGTGATACCCTAGAATTTCTTGGAACAGAGTTTAATGAAAAACTCTCTTTTAAGTGGCCATGCGAGTGGGATTTTTAAAGTTGATTAGTTGACAAGACTACTTAGCATATTAGAACACTGGATACTCCAAAGTTAAAGATTAAAAAGAATTTTTTCTCCTACTGTCTCTCACTTAATTGCTTTCTGCAGCTTGCTTGAAACAGCTGTCTTCTTATCCTATCCTAATGAGGCACGACCGCTGGCATGGAATATTCAATGTCATTTTTCAAATGTGATTCATGGAAAAATAAAAATCCCTTTTTCTATAATTTTCCTGGTTGACACGAGGAATTAGGAGACATTGGCCCAAGGGGAAACATTAGGAAATCACCTGGGAGCTGCATGCCTTAGGAGGAAATGAGAATTTCATTGCACAGGTTAGCGTTAAAGTGATAGGAAATTATTCTGTTATTTTTTTAATGGATATTTTCATTTTAAGTGAGATTTACAGATAAAGAACAATGTTTAATCTGAAGGAATTATTTCTAATCTTTAGCAATTGTGAAGTACTGAAAGAACTATTTCAGGTATGGGGGTGGGGAGCATTATGCCATAAAAATGTAGGCTGATTCCAGGATATGTAAACCTATGATCTTTGTTATTACCATTTTACAATTATTATTATTATTATTGTCATTATTATTATAAACAAATATTCATTCAGCATGGTAAATGAGCTAGGCACTGTTCAAGACAATGAGAATGCAACAGGAACACAACAGATTAAGTCCTCGCCCCCATGAAGTACTACTATTTTATTTTTCATGGTAATTGGGTTGCAATAATCATAATTGTGTTTTTTTCCTTAGGATTCCTGAAAGCAGAGGAACTAAGAATAAAGGAATTCATCATTTTGCCTTTCAACAAATATTTATTGAGTTTTTCCTACATGCCAGGTACTGTCCTAGGTGATAGAATCAACACTTTCTCTTGAGCTGTGCTTCAAAGTTTCAGGTCCTCAACTTCTTTTTTTTTTTTTTTTTTTTTTTGAGAACCAGTCATCCTGGCAAGTTAGGAAAGTAATCTGCTGTCATCATGGTGGTTTCCCGTACTCTTATTTTCTCTTTTGTTTTGTTATTTTTCCCATTATTGGTGGACTATAATCCTGATACTGACTGTCCTTTAGCTAAAGGTTTTATATTTTAACTTCTTTACATATGTCTCTACTTCCTCTAAATTTTTTTTTTTTTACTTTTTAAAAAAGATTTTATTTATTTATTTGACAGACAGAGATCACAAGTAGGCAGAGAGGCAGGCAGTGGGGGTGGGGGGAAGCAGGCTCCCCACTGATCAGAGCCTGATGTGAGCCTCCAACCCCTCTAAATTTTTTAATCCTTCACGAGCACAGTGTTCTTTTCACTGATTGAAAATATACTTCTGATTCTCTGTTACTTGCTGATGAAATTTGTGATGTGTAAACACTTTTTCTTAGTGTTAAAAGTGTTCAATACCCTTCTAATCTCCTATTCCATAATATGACCCTAAACTGGCTATTTGCTTTGCAGAATTATCAAAGCATTGTCACAGTTCTGACTCAGTGGCACAAAGTTCTTTCCATATGCTAGTTTAGGAAATCTATTTCTTTCTAGTGGTGAAAGCTGATGCAGATGCCCCCCAAAATCTAGGGTTTTCTTGACCATGAATTTTGTGAAAAATATGAAGAATTCATTCATAAGAGATTTATTCCTTCACCAAATATTTACTGAGTGTTGGACCATATGCTAAAAACTGATCAAGGCACTTGGGATACAGCAATAAAACAAACTAACCAAACAACTGGTCATCCAAGTCCCTTCCCTTTTACAGTTTTCTGGTTTGTTGATGAAATTTGTGATGTGTGAAAACTTTTCTTTTAGTTTTAAAAGTGTTCCATATAGTGTAAATTGTAAAATTTATTGGCTTGCTTGTTTATTTCATTGTGTGTTTATTTCTTTTAAGATTTCCAAAGAAATCTGAGAATCCTGGGTAACAAATAAGAAAGACATTTCCCATAGTTGTGGTCAAAACCTGCTTCCTATTTTGAAGCTAAAAGAACAAAACCACAATATTTATGATGATATAAAAAACAGCCCATTCAGTACTCTTTTCAGGCAAATGGTGGAGTTAAAAAACTGGTGACTTCTGCTTTATGCATTAGACTGTCTGCTTATGTGGATACAAGCTTTTATCACTGTGTGTATGTATGCACAGTTATGCATATGCCTTTGTGTTTTTTCCTATAGGTGTGTAGCCACTTAATATTCTCTTCTGAAAGTTAAAAGAAAACTCTCAAACCTTACAGAATTGTCTCCCAAGCTCAGTTAAAATAATTTCAGGACAAGGGTCTTATGAGTATTTTTAGTATTCTTGCTTTAAGATGTGACTCTGTGTGTGTATGTGTGTATTTCCAATGACTGGTTTTCAACTCATACTTATTCTATATTTCAATATATTTATTCAACTACATAACTTAGATATCTATAAACTATTTTACCATAAAATAATTAAGTCAATGTTAGCTGCTCAGTGAGGAAATTCATTTTCATGTGTGAGATGTCTGTGATTAGAAATTTGATGTGTGGGAATATCTTCTTGTTTTTATCATTGTCAACTGGTTACACCCATTTGAAGGAATAGGTAGAAAAGAGAAATATAAAGCTAATCTATGTTGCCAGTTGCCAAGAGTATATATTCAATTGCTAAAACATTGATGGCCAACAATCTGCTACTTAGATTAGTTTTATTGGTTCCTTCGTTTTAAAGCCTTCACATTCCTTTCCTTTAACTAATTATAGTAACAGAGTCAGACCAATACATAGAGTGAGAAAGTCCCAAAGGGAGAAATTTCTGAAGCACTACGATGACTGAGGACTTCACAAAACACCTCTTTTGTGGATATAAATACTGTCTACGGTTCTATTTCCACTACTAGAAGTGAGTCCAAAATGATTCCTCCCTCTATGAAGGACAGTGAAGTAACTCACATAAATTTTGAGCCATTAAGGCATATACCAGTGCTTTTCTCAACAGTGTGTACTGATGTTTTATAAGGCATCATTAATAAGATGGATACTTATTTTGGAAACCCCCAAATTTGAAAAAGTGTTCTGTAAAAGAGAAGATTAGAGCATGTATGATTTCTCCCTCACTATTCTGTTGGTATAAAGGTTCGATTTCCCCGATGATGATGTGAGCCCACTGTGAATGGGACAGAGGTACATAGTAGCTGGCTGGAATTAGAGGTGGTCAGAGGGCTGTGAGGGTACTGTCTGCTGACATTAGAGTGTCTGTGGGATTCCTTAATGTATAATGTCACATTTTCATGGGTTTATTTATAAAATAAATGGTCCCTCTGCCTTCTTTTGTGGCATGGTCATATTGACTCAGATATCATACACTAAGCACTTTTTATATATAGATCAAGTGGGTTTTCCTCCTTTAGCTTACTATAAAAATAACATGTTCATTTTAGAGACCTAATTAAAAAACAAAATAAAGAAAAGTAAAACAAAATAAAACAGCTTCCGCAAGAGGCCAAGAATCTAAATACGTACCATGTCTATCTACCTGGCTAGAAAAGAGACACTGGTCTCTGTCAATTCTTGGCAGTGAAGTTCAAGGCAAACAATAGAGTAAGGGGGAAAGTAGGAATGATAGAGACCCAAAGCCCTCTTCCCTAAGGTAGTTCTGGGAAGTAACCCATCTTTCAGAAGCTGTGCACAGTGTAGAGCAATGATCTAGGGGTGACAGTGAGGCTTTTAGTTTAGATAAAATAGCTGACCCCACACACATACAGGAAATAAATGTTCATCATCATAAGTCACTGACTGTTGACTTATAAGTGACATAAGTCACTGAGTGTTGAGGTGGTTTTTTGTCCAGCACTGTTGTCCAGTAGACCAGTACATATGTCCAGTCCATTGGACTGAAACCATCTCCAAGTTCTGCAGCCACCTGTGTGTTGGAAAAACTCAAATGGTTCCCTGTAGCCAAGAAAAGTAAATATGAGGAATGTGGGAGGATACCTCCAGGTCAAATAGGATTCTAATAGAAAACTATTGTAAGTCACATTGTGTGTGTGTGTGTGTGTGTGTGTGTGTGTGTGTTTGTGAACTGAGAAAAATCTAAAAGCTTCTTAAAAGCAAGATAGTTGCAGACTGGAATTAATACTCTAAAATAAACACAGACATTTGTATAATAGAAATATTGGGGCAGATTAATTATTTAAAATTAGGGCATACTGACATTCAAAGTTAGCTGGTCCTCACATTTCCTCTCTTAGGAATATGAAAGCAAAGGAATCAGTTGGTTGGGTTAAAAGGCAACAAATCTTTGTAGGGAACTTGAGTTGGAAGTATGCCAAGCTGAGAGCCCTATTAAGTCAAAGCAGTGATGGACTGAGAATAGTGAGTCAGCAGACATAGCTGATTAGAAGAGAGAAGGGATTTCAACTCAGAAAAACATCAGATACACAATGAAGAAGAGACTTAGGTACTGGACAACCTGTACAGCTACTTGGGTTCCTGGTACTTTTCTGATTATATTTCTAAATCTGTTGATATTTATTCTGGCAATAATAATCCCCATTACTTAAATAAGTTGACTAGTTCTCTGCTACCTGCACCAAAAACAAAGCTGAATAAATCCCCTCTGTTATTTGAACACCTGGCAATTTGAAATAAGGCTAAAAACAGTAACTTCATATATATTTCTATACCCAATCATCTTTGATTCTAAAGTAACACATGACAGTATGTTGAAGTTCTTCTCCGGGGGGCTGACAGACCTTTTTATCCCATTATAAATGGCACCAATTTGTTCCAAGGGCCTCTCTTCATGAGTAGGTCTGCATGAGTTTCTCCAATTTCCAGGCTAACTCAAAATTGCCATAATTTTTTTTTTTCATCATCCCAGGACTGTATGCTATTTTCGGAAAAATGGTGAACCTATTTCTAGGGGATGCTATGCCTAGAAAATTCTCCTTAATTCATCCTATGTTTTTCCCTCAGCAGAATAGAAATGCCCACCTCCATTCACTAGTGCCATTCACTTCTTAATTACGACAGAACTAATTCCCATTTCTCTGTGGTGTACAGGCTTCTACCCTCTCAAAGCGGCCAAAAAGCTAGGTCAACACAGGGAATTTGACCCAGTAACTGAACTCCTCTTTTAATTGAGGGTGGAGTAAGGAGGAAAAAGGGAGGATGCACAGACTGCCTATGGAGTATAAGCAAGCCCTGCTGATTCATTTACATATCTAAATTTAGCCGACTCTAGGCTCCTAACATGCTTTCTTCCCTCCTTTAACTCAGCACTTTAAAGGTATTTGCAGAGAGGTTCCCTGAAGTGAAATTGAACCTGAGAGTAAACAGTGAAATGTACTTATGTTTTCTCACTTGAATATTCTGAAGACATATATGTAGCCTATATATTTTTCTTTTTTAATTATTTTTATTAACATATAATGTATTATTTGCCCTAGGGGTATAGGTCTGTGAATCATCAGGCTTACACATTTCACAGCACTCACCATAGCACATACCCTTCCCAATGTCCATATAGCCTATATTTTTAATTTAAAAAGTACTCTTAATAATGACATTTCATTATTTATATGAATTGACTCAAGAACTTGGAATATAATACTAATATTGGTCTTGCTGAGTTACAGAAACAGTATGATATATATCACTGGCATACAGTATATGACCATGGCAATGATAATTTGGATAAATTATGCTCTAAACCCTTCAATTGCTTAATTATCTGAATAGTTCAGTCAAAAATGGCCTGGATTACAACACCAAGGCACAGGTTATGACAGAAAGAATTGATAGGCTAGATGTCATTACAGTGAAAGATTTCTGCTCTGTGAAAGACACTGCCAAGAAAGTAAAAAGACAAGCCATAGACTAGATGAAAATATTTGCAAAATATATATCTGATAAGTACCTTTACTGGGCATCTTTTATATATTTGGACAGGAAATATCCAAAGAATTCTTAAAACTCAGCAATAAAAAAACAGACAACCTTACTTAAAAAAAAAAAAAAAAAAAGGACAGGGGAGCCTGGGTGGCTCAGTCAGTTAAGGAGTTGACTCTTGGTTTTGACTCAGGTCATGATCTCATGGGTCGTGAAATCCAGCCCCATGTCAGGCTCCATGTTCGGGGGGAGTCTGCTTGAAAGATTCTCTACCTCTGCCCCTCTCCACCCCCTTCACCCTATCTCTGTGGCTCTCAAATAAATAAAAGGAATCTTTAAAAATATGGGCCAAAGACCTTAACAGACATTTCACCATAGAGATACACAGACAGCAAATAAGCATATGGAAAGGATGCTTTACATTGTATACCATCAGAGAAATAAATATTAAAAAACAATGAGTTATCACTACTTACCTATTAGAATAGCTAAAATCTGAAACACTGACAACACCTAAGGTAAGGATGTTGAACAATAGAAGCTCTCGTCTGTTTCTAGTGGAAATGCAAAATGGTACAGCCACTTTGGAAGACATTTTGGCTGTTTCTTACAAAACTAAACATACACTTCCCCTATGATCTAGTGATTGTGCTCCTTGGTATTTACACAAAGGAGTTGAAAACTGTCCACACAAAAGTCATGTGGATGTGTATAACATACACCTGTAAACACACAGATTTTAATAGTAGCTTCATTTATAATTGCCCAAACTTAAGTACGTGAATGGATGAAGAAATTGTGGTATATTCAGACAATGGGCTATTATTTAGCATTAAAAAAGGAGGGGGAAAAAAAAAAAAAAAAAAAAAAAAAAAAAAGGAGGGGGAGTTATCAACTCATGAAAAGACATGGATAAAGCTTAGATGCTTATTACTAAGTGAAAGAACCAATCTTAAAAGGCTACACTCTGCATTAGTCCAACTATATGACATTCTGGAAAAAGCAAAATGATGGAGACAGTCCAAAGATCAGTTTTTGCCAGGAAATGGGGAGTGGGGCATGGGTAGAGCACAGAGAAATTTTGGGGAGCAAAACTATTTTGTATAATAGTATAATAGTGGATACACATCATTATACTTTTGTCCAAAGCCACAGAACGTAGAACCCACTAGTGAACTTCAAAGTAAACCAAGGGCTTTGGGTGTTTGTAACATGTCAGTGGAGGTTCGACAGTTGTAATGAATTTATCACTGTGGTCCAGGATGTTGGTCATGGGGGAGGCTGTGTGTGAGTAGGGACAAGGAGGATATGATATATTTCTGACACTTACTTTTAGTTTTGCTGTGTACCTGAAACTTCTCTAAAAATTAAAGTTTAGTTTAAAAACTGGTCTGGATTGAGAAAGGAGACATCTGTTTTTTAGTTGGCCTCCATTTTACCAAAATTAGTCATATGCTAAATATATTTTCATTGTTGCTTATTTCTTCAGCTCATCATCTGGATAGACAGGTCAATCAAGCATCATGATCTTTCTTTCTAAAGATCAGAAAGAAAAGGCCAACACAGAAAAACCCTGTAAATGCACATGAGCAAGCATGCTAGTAATGGGAGGGGTAGAGGGAAAGAATTTCAAGCAGACACCCTGCTGAATGGAGAGCCCAATGAGGGGCTCAGTCTTACAACCCTGAGATCATAACCTGAGCCAAAATCACAAGTTGGGCACTTTCCTGATTGAGGCACCCAGGTGCCCCCAGGAAATTAGTCTTTTAAATACTACTCTTATATCATCATTATTTTTTGGTGAAGGGGAACAAGTGTGGACTTATTGCATGTGACCAGCTTACCCACTCTGGACTCCATTTATAGAAATTTGCTCCACAGAATCATGAGAAGTGAATTGCTGAGAGGAGTTCTAGCATTCTTGAAAAATATTGAATTTATTCTCTGCAGACTATAGATGCAAGTAAAAAGATGCTAGCATTGTGATAGGACTACTGATTATAGGGCAGATAATGGAACTCCTGGGAGGTAGAGGGCAGTAGCACTTAACTATCAGAGACAAAATAGGGATGACAATCAATGTTTTGATAATGTAGAGATCTTTGATGATGTCTCTGATTATGAGATTCCCTAGAAATAAAATCCTACTTAATATGATCTGAATAAAAGCTCCTCAAGCATTTCTGCTCTAGCAATATCTGTATATGTAGTAAAGAATAGTTTCTCTTGTAAAAAAAAAAAAAGAAAAAAGAAAATGGGGAGATTTTGGAGAAGCTTAAGGAAGATTTTTGCAGTTATTTCCAAGTATGTGCTTAAATTTTCCTCTGTGCTTGAACTTTCCTCTCCAAAGTAATTGGTGTTTACATGATGCTTGTTATAGGCATAACAAGGTGGCTGTGCACTGAGGAAAGGAAAACACCCAGACATTTTTGAAATAATTGAGTCAGGAATCTGAGTTACTGTTTATCTTTGGGAACCCAGAAAGCCCTAGTGAGCCACTGGTCAGAGTGAGAATTTATGGGACTAGGAGATAAATGGATTTTTGACTCAAGTTTACTTCAATGCAGAGTGGCCATATGGTTGTTTCCCAGTCCTTATGTGTGTAGTTAGACTGGGTGCACTCAGCAAGTGACAGAATTCCTATCCAGATTCTCTGACCCATTAGGTTGGAGCTTTCAAAAAAGCCAACTTAAAAAAAAAACAAAAACTAATGCAAACAAACACGAGCTCTCATTCTTATGGAAAATAATAAAACAAATGCAGTACTTCCTTCATGAGAGCTTTGCAAAAATTAGTGCCATAATAGGGGCGCCTGGGTGGCTCAGTGGGTTAAGGCCTCTGCCTTCGGCTTGGGTCATGGTCCCGGGGTCCTGGGATTGAACCCCGCATCAGGCTCTCTGCTCAGTGGGGGCCTGCTTCCTCCTCTCTCTCTGCCTGCCTCTCTGCCTACTTGTGATCTCTGTCAAATAAATAAAATATTTTAAAAAAATTAGTGCCATATTCAATCATTTAAAAGACACGAGGTGGTTATCCTTATCATATCTCCCTTTAAATTACCAATGTGGACTGTGCAGAAAATGGATGGATCTTGAAGAAGGAGAATGATTACCATAAATTTAGTCAGCTAGTGATGGCAGTTGCAGCTGTACCACATGTAGTCTCCTCAATAGGGCAAACCAGCACAGTCAGTGACATCTGATTTGTAGCTATTGATCTTTTGAGTACATTTTATTGTGTACACATGTGCATAGTTCAGATTTCTCCTGACTTGGACAATGGTATAACATTATATTCTTATATCAGGGTTATAGCAACTGTAATTAGTCTGCAAGAAATTTGATATTCTTCTATCCCACAGGACACATTAGTCTACTACATTGATTTTCTCATGCTGATAAGACCTGGTAAGCAGAATATAGGAAGAAATTTTGTGTCCTGGTAACTTGCAATTGTTATATACATGGGTCAGTAGATAAATCCCATAAAAAATCAGGGTTCTGCCACTTGATGAAACATTTAGAAATCTTATGGTCCATTGGGATGTTCCCTTTAAAAGGAAAGAAAAATTGTAACACCTTACAACAGCTGCTCAGAAAGTATTAATTTGGGGGTAGGGATCTTAGGGCTTTAGAGGCCACATATGATGTATCTGGTTGTCTTGCCTCTAGCTATTTATTGAGAAGTCCCTAAACTGACAACTTTGGGGAAGATCCAGGGAAAAATAAGGCTTTTCACCTGGTCTGGGATGCAATTCAAGCAGCTCTGCCATTTGGCTCTTATGGTGCCAATGGCAGATTAGAGTGTTTTAAAGGGGCTCTGAAAAGCCCTGATAAGAGTCTCACAGTGTATAGGCACCTAGCGGTTTGCTCCTAGAGCAAAATTCTGCTGCTTTCAGCAGATAACTACTATCCTTTAGAGAAGTTCTCTAACTTTTTGGTCTCAAGACTCCTTTATGAAGGACTCTTCAATTATTGAAATGAAAGTTCTTATTGAAACATTAATTTAAATCCCCCAAGAACTTATGTTTATGTGAATTGTATCTTTTTAAAAAAAGTTTTTACTTAAATTCCAATTAATTAACATACAGTATAATATTAGTTTCAGGTGTCCAATATAGCGTTTCAATACTTCCATACAACATCCAGTGCCTATCACGAGTACACTGCTTAATCTATTTAACCCATCCTCCTATTCCCTCCCTTCTGGTAACCCTGTTTGTTCTCTATAGTTTAGAATCTGTTTCTTCATTTACCTCTCTCTTTTTTTTTTTCTCTTTGTTAATTTGCTTTCCTTCTTAAATTCCATATATGACTGAAATCATATGGTATTTCTCTTTCTCTGACTTGATTCACTTAGCATAATACTCTCTAGCTCCATGCATGTCATTGCAAATGGCAAGGTTTCATTCTTATTTATGTCTGAGTAATATTCCTCTCTGTGTGTGTGTGTGTGTGTGTGTGTGTGTGTGTGTACAGTTGATGGACACTTGGATTATTTCCATAATCTGGCTATTGTAGATAGTGCTGCTGTAAACATCAGGGTGCATATATTCCTTTGAATTAGTATTTTTGTATTTTTTAGGTAAATACCTACTAGTGTAATTGCTAGATTATAGGGTAGTTGTATTTTTAACTTTTTGAGGAATCTTCATATTGTTATCCAAAATGGCTATGGCTGCACCAGTTTGCATTCCCACCAACAGTGCAAGAGAACTGCTCTATTCCCACATCCTCGACAATACCTGTTATTTCTTGTGTTGTTGATTTTAGCCATTCTGACAGGTATGGGTATGAGGTGATATCTCCTTGTAGTTTTGATATGCATTTCCTTGATGATCTTGTGTCTGTTGGCCATCTGGATGTCCTCCTTGGTAAAATGTCTACTCATGTCTTCTGCCGATTTTTTTTTAAAGATTTTATTTATTCATTTGACAGAGAGATAGATCACAAGTAGGCAGGGAGGCAGGCAGAGAGAGAGGAGGAAGAAGGCCCTCCTTGGAGCAGAGAGCCCGATGCAAGCCTCGATTCCAGGACCCTGGGATCATGACCCGAGCCGAAGACAGAGGCTTTAACCCACTGAGCCACCCAGGCGACCCCTGCCCATTTTTTAAATTGGATTATTTGTTTCTTGGGTGTTGAGTTGGATACTAATCCTTTATCAGAGACATCATTTAGTTTCTCATGACATTGAACCATCAGACATAGAAGGGACAACTCTTCCATGTTCACTATGTCAGTTAAGATACTTAATCTTTTTTAAAAATTTTATTTTTGAATTATAGTTGATGCATAGGGTACTTAATCTTGACTATTATGGAGAAACTAATGTTCTGCTACATAAGGAGGTAAGAAAAAGTGTGTATGGAACACATGGCATACTCTGAATTTCTCCTAGTATCTCTGTGTCCATCAGTAAAATTCAGCAGACCAATAAAGAAACTCACATATACATAGAACAGCCAGATGTCCTGGTTTGTTTAAGACTGTCTTCATTTATAGATCTTATTACTAGCATAATTATTTTAAGGGTTATTTATTCATTATTTTAGAGAGAAAGAGAATGAATAGAGAGAGGGCAGAGGAAGAAGGAGAGAGAATCTCAAGCAGGCTTCCTACTAAGCACAGAGCCTGCCACCACAGGGCTTGATCTCATAACCCTGAAATCATGACCTGAGCCAAAATCAAGTTCAGTGCTTAACTGACTGAGCCATCCAGGCACACCATTACTAGCATAATTATTAATAGCTCTCTCCAACTCAAAAGTTTCTCAGGTTAAATATAAAGTATATTGAGATCTCAATTATATTATGAACTATCAGAGACTCAGATTCTTCAGGATTTGTGATATGAATTGTCCCTCTAGTAAAAGACTTCTGACAAACTGGGCATTGGTTGAGGACAAGAGGAATGTTGAATGAACAGTGGAGAAAATAAGTTAAATATACCATCCCAGCTTTGTGGCCAGCTGCAGAAATGAGAACTCTAGAACATAGCTGTTATCTTTCTTGCTCTCTATCTATCTATCCAAATATCCATTTAGATATGTATCGATAGACTAATATCTCCATCTCTCTCTCTCTCTCTCTATATATATATATATATATGAAGAGTGTGACATATATATAGTATATTATCTATAATATCTAAATTATATATAGAGAGATATTGATATGCTGATAGATCTAGATAATAATTTAACTTTCTGATATATATGTGTGTGTATGTATATGTGTATAATATATTTTTTCCTACCACTTTCATATGGCATGGTCATTATAACTATAACTTAGTGCAAACTTTACTAGATATAAAGAGGATTGAAGTTAATTCCAGTTAATTCCAGAAGGAATAATTGATGGAGCTTGGGCCATCCATTTGTAGGAAAAGGTAAATGCATTTTCATTTATTTGAAGATTTACATTCTGCCAGGAAGTAAGTTCTTGCTGCTATTGTTAATTATTCAAAATTAAGTATGGGAAGAAGTGTGGGGAAACTTCTTAAATATGTAGAGATATGTATATGTGGAGATAGAAACATATGGTCTTATTGTCTCCCACAGTTACTTATAAACTAAATGAACTTAGCAGAACTTAATTAAAACAAAGATAGTGATTATTAATGACACGCTTTTTTTTCTACTCATCTTAACGAAGAATTTGCTAACCATGGTTTTATTCTGTGGCCTGGGACATAAAAATGTGCATAGTAAAAGACATTAATAAAAACCTGTGGTGGTTAAGTAAAGGAAGAAGAGAGGAATCTATAAGTAACATGATATTACTCTTATGGCTGAAGTGTCCACAAAAGGAATTCACCTTGTTTGATGAATTTGAGGTAATAGAGGAGTTGTATGTGGGCTTAAATGCAATTTGGACATCCTATCAGAGGCCAATCACACATAAGCTAAGTAAACCCCCAAATGTTCCATTTCAACTTCTCTATTGTTTATTGTTCTGTGGAGTGACGGATGAGACATAAAGAGTACTGGTGTTGTTCCAAACTTCACTGGGCATAGCTAAAATGAAAGACTGTCTCAATTGGAACACTGACATTGGAACTCAGTGAGGACTGAAAGCAGACTCTGGGTAGGGCTACCTTCTGGTGAGTGCTGAAAGTAGAAGGAGATAGCATAGAGTTCAGAATCCTGAGATGAGAAGCAATGACAGAAAATTATACCTCAGTTCAGATAATAGTATCATTTTCATAAAAGTCAAAGAATTAATATATACAGAATTATTGTCTTGACAAAGCAGAATTAAATGTTACATTAATAAGAAAGGGACACCTGAAGAAAGAAAAGAGCACCAACATTTGGGGGGAAAAAATTCCTAAATATTCACTAGGTCAAAGATAACATTACAGAGAAATTTTTCCGAAGTATTTTCAACTGAATAATTTCAACTTCTTTTTTTTAAAAAAGCAGCTTTGCTGTAGTATAATTGAACAATAATTTGTTATATGAAACCAGAGCAGCACTTAGTCTTGGGCTAATTATCCCACTACTGAAGAAACCCCCTTCCGGGTTTTCTACCCAAAGCCCTGAGAAGCATGAAGATTTCCAGGATGACTTACAGAAACAAGTATTATCCTTCTCTTTGTGTCAGCACCAGCCATTCTTACCTTCCTGGTCTTTGGTAGTTTCCTCATACAAATTGACTAAGCTGCTCTCCACTGAATACATAAGGGGAGTCCTCTGGAGACCTTCAGAGTCTCTCCGTCTGAAGTTCTTTTTTCTCTGGTGTGCTGTGAACTTCAGCCATATGGTCTCCCTGGACCTTCTCAGATCTGTCTCCTCAACAGAGGGATTCTACTGGACTTAGCCTGGTGTCCACCTTTCAGTGCTGTGGCCTAGAAACTCTTCCAAGGCAGGCAGCTGAGACAGTCATTTTATTTTCCATTTCACAGGGATAGCTGATGTGAAGTGTCTTAAAAGTTATTATTTCATATATTTTGCCCTTAGGAAGGGGAAATGCAGTTGTTTCAGGTGACAAGGTAAACATTATCCCTGTTACATTACTTTAAATTGGTTAGAAGCAAAAGTCCACCTTCCATTGGTTTTAACTAAATAAAAAAATGAATTACTAACTAGATAAAAAATTTTATATTGTACGCTGCTGATTCAAAACAATTTTAAGATGCATTCAAGGAAAACAAGATACATTCAAGAAGCTCAGTCTCTTTAGGGAATATAAAACATGAAGGTTGATAATTGAAATCCAAGGGTTGAAAATGATAAGCATCAAATCAATGAGATAAGGGACTATGGAAGTTTGAATATGAAAGATTGTTCTCAGCTCACAGCATTAAGGAACGTTTAATAGAAGAAAATACTTTTGTGATGGATGGAAACTTTAGAACAACCAAGAAAGGTGGAATAGTGGTAATTACAAAATAAATATAGATGGGTGTAAAGCCAGGAAGAATGTCAGATACCAGACAAAAGAGTAGCAAATTCTATCCAACATTCATGAAAGAAATAATAAAAGTCTATCAACAAACTCTTTCAGAAAGTACAGGAGGAGGGGTCCCTTCCCAACTCATTTATGAGGTGATTATAACCCTGAAACTAAAACTAGACAGAGAGACTACAACAAAAGAATATTATAAACCAATGTCATGAACATTGACACAAAAATCCTCAAAACAGTATTAGCAAATAAAATCCAGTGATATATATAAAAAATACTTTATGACCAATGTTGTATATAACAGAAATGCAAGATTTATTCAACCTTTGAAAAATCAATTAATGTAATTCACTGCTTTAACATAAAAAAAGGAAAACCTATTTTCTCAACAGATCCAGAAAAGCAGTTGACAAATTTCAAGAAATGCTTGGGATGAAAATCCTCAACATGCCGGGAAAATTACCTTAGTCTGATAAAGGGCATCTAAAACTCCCGTAGCATATAACATTCTAGGGAGTGAAAAACAGAACACTTCTCCCATACAAAAGGGAAGAAGGAAAAAATGAATGGTCATTAAGTATATATGAATATGTTCAATATTATAAGTTATCTGGGAAAGAAAAATTAAAACCACAATGAGGGTGGGGCAGCTGGGTGGCTGTTAGTTAACATCCAACTCTTGATTTCAGCTCAGGGCATGATCTCAGGGTCGTAGGATCGAGCCCCATGCTAGTTTCCATGCTCAGTGGGGAGTCTGCTTAAGATTCTCTCTCTCTCTCACTCTGTCCGTCCCCTAAATCTTAAAAAAAAAAAATAGAAATAAAATCAAATGAGGTAGCATTACACATCCTCCAGAATAGTTAAAGCTATGAAGTAACACAAACCCAAATTAGTGAAGGTGTGGAGAAACTGGGACTCTACCAGCAGTAAAGTTGGAACTCTATCAGTGGCAAAACTACTTTGGTAAAGTTTGCTGGTTTCTTGGAAAGTTACACCTACCTATGATCCAGCAAATCCATTCTCATATATTTACCTGAGAGAATCGAAAATGGATGTTTGCACAAAGGTTCGCTGATGGATGCTCCCAGCAGCTTTATTTATAACGGCCAAAACTGAAAAGAACTCAGGTTTCCACCAAAAGGGGAGGAATGGATAAACAAATTATAGTATATTCATAAAAGGGAATAATATTTGGCAATAAAAATAGCCTACCGATCAATGAAAAACCATGGATAAATATGTTGAGTGATAGTAAGTTGGACATAAAAGGATACATGCTCTAATAACCCATTTATATGAAGTTTAGAACAGGCAAAGGTAATTTATGGTGGTAGAATGCTGAACAGTGATTGGGGAGCATATTGGGAGGGGGAAAAAGGAGCTTTCAGAGATGACAGAAACGTTTCATATCATGACAGCAGTATGAATTATACAGGTGTAAGCACCTACCAAAATGCATTGAATTATACAGTTAAAATCAATGCACCTCACTTTTGTAAATTATACTTCATTTTCCAAAAAATATTAATGGAAAAGATGACACAAACATTTTCACAAAAGTGTTAGTATTTATTAATAGAACATATATATTCTGTAATTACATATGTGTGTATATATATATACATATATATATGTATATATATATATATGAGATATATATATGTATATATATATATATATAACAGATTTCTGCTATATTCCAAAGAAAGTGAGGAAGAAGTCCTATATTTGACAGAAGCCTGTGACAGTACTTTCAGATATAAAGAAGTGCAGAAATGCCAAATTTTGTTTATAGAAATCCTTGAGAACCAACCAGAAGATTTATATTATGATATTTTATCAAAATAAGACCTACAGATGCTTTTTGAATAGGAAATATCATGTTAAAGCGAAGTTTTTAAGTAAGTATGTGCCGTTTCGAGAGTTTGTGTAGAGACTTCTGGCAGGAAGGGATCCCCATTCTACAAAACCACAGCATAAGGGTGCTTGTCAAGGAAACCAGGCTGCTGGACAACCACAGGCTACTAAGCCAAAGACCAAGGCAACAGTGCAGTGTATGAGCATCACGGAGCATAAACAAGTCCAAGGACATTCTTTCAGTGAATGAAGGCCTCTATTTATTATTGAAATCTGGGAAAAGGATGGGTCATGGACTAAAGCCAGGAAGTATTCACACAGGAGCAGCCAGTCTAAATCTTAACACCATAAGCATTGAATTAGCCTGAAGGCACAGAGTCAACACCCAATTACTGAGGAAAGTGCAAAAAGAGACATTGCAGTGCAGTGAATGTAAATGCCTAATAGAGATGCCTTTGCCTTTTCTAAAGATGCAGTTAAGAACCTTCAGTTCCAGTAACCACATGTTCTGCAATGAAAATATTGGTTATTCCCCCTCCCCACACCCACCCCCAGATGTAGGATATTCCAGCACAAGCTTCATACTAGTACATTTCAAAAAGACACTCAGGTCACCATTCAATCCATAGACAAGTATGGAGTATATATGTCAATAAAGTCAATTCTCTGAGTATATAGGAGGCAGAAGGTTGAATAAAAATGATGATAATCAAGATTATCCCTCCCTGAAAATACAGAACTTATATTTTAGTTGAGGTGACAAAACTTACAGGTAATGTATTTTTGTTTTTAGAAACAAACTAGCATAGCCAAATGAATTCATCCTTCTAACAGTCCCTTTGAAGCTGCATGTGTCTTTCATCCTTGGACCATTATTGGACACCTTTCATAATTGTGCTCAGAACCTATGACTTACGATGTTACTAAATATCCTGAAGAATCACAAATCTTGGCTCTTTGAAGGTGTCTTTGATTTTTTTTTTTTTTTGAACAATGAATAGTACTTTCAATATAGATATTTCAAATAAGGAGCAAAGTAATCATACTATGGCTTAAAAAAAAAAAACAGCAAAGGAGAGGGAAAGAAGGTGTTGACAGGAACCAGTTCTCTTGTATGGAATATGTTCCGGCTCTGAAGAGAAATCCATTTTTTTTTTTTAAAGGAAGAACTGTGCTATCAAATGTCTCGATGTTTCCCAATACCCAGCTGTTTGGCACTCTGCAGTTCCTTCATCCGGTTGATTGAACAGTGAGTGTTTCACTTTACATCTGCCTGTTCGCTGCTGTGTAAACACTGCCATTGGCTTTGTGATCATTGCTGCTGCAATCTGACCATGTGAATAAATCCTCGCTCATACAATTCATTAATGTTTTATACTTTTCCAAGGATTACTTACCTTCTGTGTCCTACTATCTTATTAGGAAAGTGTGTTAGATATGACTGGACCCACTTTCCAAAGGAGACATGGTCAGGGCCTTGATGTCACTGGCCACATGTGCAGGTTAGCAAAGGGGTTGAGCTGTGAGGAAGGAGACCTGCCAGTATCTTCCCCCAGGACTGACTTCCAGGGAGGGTCATCTCAGGAGTGGTGCTGTTCCACACTTGTGCTCCAAGGATTGTTCTCTCTATCTGCTAAAGTTTCATTCCATCCTTTTCAAGAACTGATTTTTCCCTTTGTGTGAGAGAGAACTGGACCTAAAGAATATTTTTGCCTATATCTCCTATAGGCAGATAAATCATTTGAACTTGTTGTTCTCTTATTTCATATTCTTACCTTTTTAAAAATTACTTCTGGTTTTTCTCATTACAAAATATTGTTCTTTTTGACTTCGATAACTGAGGGAACCAACACGCACGTTTATTATTCTATTTATGGATCACTACGTTTGTATCTTTAGGGTAAATACCCAATAGTGCAATTGCTGGGTCATAATCCCTTCTTGGGGGATGGAGGACAAAGAAAATTTAAGGTTATGTTTTGGAGTTAGTTCTCTTGAGTAAAAGAGCACCAAGCTCTTTTAAGACTTATAAGATTTTTGCGAGTAAAATAATATAATAGTTACAGACCACAGCAGTAGCCTCTTGTTACTCCAGTAATAGACAAAAGTCACAGAGGATCTAAGTTACTTGCTCTAAGATCTGTTAGAACGGAACATACATAATTGGGAATATAAACTGTGTGCCTCTGCCATGTTTCCCCTTTACTCTACCCTTTGATTTTCTGTTTAAGCCCAGATTCCTGTTCTGTATCATAGATTTATTATAGACATGGTTTTAAAATTTAATTTTGCTAAACCTGGCACATCCACCTAGTAAATATTCAATTTGGTTCTTAAGAGTATTTTTAGTTACCCACTGTGCTTTTCCTTTAATGTCTAACTCCTTTGCCTAAATTTGTACTTAAACTTTTGCAAACCGTATCCTATACATCATACAAGCTCTTTAAAAAGCAGCATGACAAAGCTTATTGACAGGGTGAGGGGAGTTAGCTCTAATCCATGTCACTAGCTGAATATACACATAAGTTTAATTCCAAAATATATAGAGCTTTCCACCAAGCAACCCAATGATAAAAAATAACACTTAGAGCTTTCCACCAAGCAACCCAATGATGATAAAAAATAACACTTAACTACCTTCACCTAAAAAAGGTACACCTCAAGCTGTACTATGAACATAAGAAGCACTCAATGATTGCACGCTGCATCTGGTGGACAGAGCTTAAAGGAATAAAATTATTTCAAATAGTAAAATATTTAAAATAGTAAATAGTAAAGTTATTTCAAATAGTAAAATAGCTAAGATTTTATGAACCCTGACTGTAAGAGAATACTGTCCTCATGTCAAACCTACTTTTTCTTACAAAGAAAGGCCACTTGTCCAAGATCACTCCTTTGTTAGGTGGTGACAGTCTATCTTTCAGGCTTATACTCTGAAAAACAGTCCTATGGAGCTTCTCTCTTAGGAAAGGGAATGCCAACAATACATCTGCTTGGGTTCTTACCTATTTCTAATAATTTTCTCAAGCAGTTTTTATTGGAATTCATAGAACTCATCCTGGATGCCCTGGTATGAATCAGAGACAGAGAATTTGAATAGAGCTTATGAACTAAAGCAATGTTTTGCTTATCCATTTAAGAATCATTTGTTAAACACATACTATGTTCCTGGCACGTGCAGGTGAACAGTCATGAAAGGAAAGTGGGCATACAAATAGCCACAACACAATGCAGCATGTGTTACCACAGACCAGAGAGAAACTTCAGCAGAGGATGGAATGAAGTCTAGTGTGTCAGGGAAGCTTTGTGTCTACACTCAATGTCCACTTTCATTCCCTTTAGCATTCTTTCCAAACTATTTCTAATTCTCCAAGGTGGCAATCCTGTCTCTGCTCTTTCTTATTTTCTCACTTTATTGCAGATGTCTAGGTCCTCTACCACAAGCGTTTCAATCCTCTTCTTTCCCTCTGACCATATATTGCTACTTTTACTCTTCAGCCTCTGCTATGGATAATAACCTTGTCTATCTCCTCCAGGTCCCCCAAGACCTGCCTCATAATTGTTTCTTCTGATGATTTCCCCTCAGAATAGAAATATATCCAAGTATCCCATATGCTTAAAAACAAAACAATAGTGACAACAAACTTGCATGTAGCCAGCTGAAGTGTTCCTTTTATCTGTATTTTTCTCATTCTCCAATAAGTAATGCAGAGAAGGCCTGGGGTGGCTGCTGCCACTTCCCCATCCATTGTACTTTTAATTCAAATCAAACTATACCTAGACTCTCTTTTCTCAGTATTGTACAAATGAGGGTATTACTCTCAGCTTCCATTCTGTTTTACACTTCATTGACATCTGACTTTGACCCAATTCCTTTCTTCTGCTGCCTTCATATTCCTAAATTCCATAAAATTTCTCTCAAATAGTATTTTCCTGAATATGCTTCTAATATATCCTCAGGACTCTTTGAATTATCATTCTAAATATTTTTCTCTACCCCAAATCAAATTGCTTCTGCTTAGAATGGCCTTCCTCTTATCTGTCTGCTGAAATTCTGTGCATCACTTAAGATCAAATATGAGTATCATCCACTCTTAAACAGCCTGTTTTCTCTTCACCAAAATTTAGTACTTTCTTCTGTGCTTCCATAGCACTTAGTAATAATTTTTGCCTTCTGACTTTTGTTGTTGTTGTTTCTTAAATTATGACACTTTTTTAAAGTAGAGAGGAAAAAATAGATAACAACACTTGTGCTCCAACAAATATTAACATTTTCTATGTTTCAGATACATTTTTTAGGAAAAAAACATACATATGACAAAACCCTCCTGCTTTTCCAGAGAAAACACACTGTCCTAAAACAATTCTACTTAGAAGTAATAGACTATCTGTTCTATGTTTTGAATGCCTACATGTACATATATGTTTATATGTGTCTAATAAATACACATGTAAGTGTGTGCATATATATGTTTGTGTATATATGTGCCCTTCAATAAATAATATTAATGTCTATAATTAATTTTCTTCTATAAAGAGGTGCTGTACATAGTACTTTGTAACTGGCTTTTTGGTGAAAAAGGGATCATCAATTTTAAATCTACATATGAATTAAATCACACCTACCCATGCCTATATCAGTGGACATTAAAGATGTTATTGGTTTTGTTTGTTCCATTTTGCTATTACAAACATTGCTAAGATAAATATTTTGTACATGTTTCTTTGTGTATATAAGCTGACATTTTTGCATAGTATGTCTAGAATGGCCACAAAGTCTTTATATACTGATAGGAAGTGATTTGAATGCTTTCTTCTGTTTTTTTTTTTTTTTAACATATACTGTATTATTTGCTTCAGGGTCTGTGTATCATCAGTTTTACACAATTCACAGCACTCGCCATAGCACATACCCTCCCCAATGTCCATAACTCAGCCACCCTATCATTCTCCCCCTACCCTCGAGCAACATTCAGTTTGTTTCCTGAAATTAAGAGTCTCTTATGGTTTGTCTCTCTCCCTGGTCCCACCCTGTTTTATTTTTTCCCTCTCTTAAGGTAAAGTTGTTTTTTCTCCTCTGAGCTTATAGACACTTCCTGAGAGTCTTTAAGGCATGTTCTGATAGTTCTTTTCAGATGATCATTATGAGTGAGGACCTCATGTATGGAGACTATGTAGTTGCTCTGTACATAGAAGGGCATCGCTGAATAATTATTAAGTATTGTCAAAGGGATCTCCAAATAGATTGGTCTTATTCACACTCCCACAAGAAATACAGAAAAGTTCCTTTACTCCAGGTCATTGCCAAGAATTTGTATAGTGAGATTTTTAATTGTCTTGCCTGGTGAATAATACAATTTATTAACCTCATTAGTTAGTAAATTATTTTAGTTAGTAAGAATTTCACTCCATGCAAGTGAAGATTAGCATTTTTTGCATCTACATTGGCAATAACTATCTGTATCTTAAGAATTGTCCATCTGTAATCTTTGCCCACTTACACTGTGCTATTCACTGCTGACTTCCAGAATTTCTGTGTAGTCTGTACTAACATTTCATACTATGTACAAATATGTATTTCCCTTTGTGTTATATCTTTTCACATTGGTATGTTGTCTTTGGCCATAGAAATCATTTTCATTTTAATGCTATCAAATACATAAAAATATATCTATATGATTAAGCATGTTTAAGTAATCACCTTGGATGTGATCATTCTGAAGATAGATACCTGTAAGTTATCTTATGTATTTTCTCAAGTTTTGAAGCTATTTTTTTTTACACTTACGTTTTTAAAACATCTAGATTTTACTTTGTTAAGATGCAAATGTATTGATTTGGACTGGAGATAAAAGAATAGAAAAAGAATGGTAAATTATACTTTAATACATATCTCTATGAAGATTTTCCTTAAATAACAATGAGCATGTATTACTTTAATCCTTTTAATAAAAATGAGATTAACATCCAAACATTCATTTCTAAAGTCAGCAATAGCAAACACATTAACAATGTTGATTCTTGATGCCCTGAAGAGAAGAAAAAAAAAATAAATACTGTTCCGTAGTAAGAGTTACACTAAGTAAGAGTTACACTACTACTACAGAAAACTTGGGGGTAAATTTATGTGTAATTCCACCAGTGGGGGGCGGGGGGGGAAAGAAGATCACTGCAAGCCAGTAGATAGACTTTTTCAAGTAACAGTGACAGTGATCATAATCAAAATACCTAAGTAATTTTGTATCCTTCATGCCTAAAATTTTTTTTTCTAAAATTCCTATGCATTTATTGTGTATTGTGTGGTGAATGTGAATGTTTTCCAGGAGATGGGTCCAGGTTAGCTAAGTACTATATCACAGATTTTTTTTTTTCTTAAATATCTGTCTCCGCCATTATATTTAACATCTTTGAGAACAGATCTAAAAGTTTGGGCATTTTTGGAAAAGCCAAAGTTCTGAGTGGAGTGACTGTGCAACACAGTTAGCTGATTAGAATGGAAATCCTATGTATCCATAAACAGTGGATTTTATCGAAGTAGGGCATTGAGATATCTCAGACTAAGGATAGGATGATTCAACTCTGTAAGA
Source organism: Mustela nigripes (assembly GCF_022355385.1). Taxonomy (NCBI): domain Eukaryota; kingdom Metazoa; phylum Chordata; class Mammalia; order Carnivora; family Mustelidae; genus Mustela; species Mustela nigripes. Next base: position 62,659,202 of record NC_081564.1, read on the forward strand.
AGTGATCTATTTTTATTGTTTTATAAATTCTTCTTTGTCTTTCTTCACATTCTTGGAATTTAAATTACTTTCCCCACTTGAATCCCCACAATCTAGCTATATTTACCTTTCTAGGATGTTTCTTACTCACTTGGAAAACACACAATATCTTGCTCCTAATTTTCTGAAACTATATATAGATTCTTGACTTTTCTACCATACTCATTTGCTTCTGAAATAGACTTAGAGTAGTTCCCAATTACATTCTAGCATGTATACAACTGTCTTACTTCCATGTCTTGTTTTGTCAGCGATGTGTTTACCAATTACCATACTTTTCAATGAAAAAGAAAGACCCACTGATAAGGACAACAGAGTCTTTCCACAATTAAAAAACAGAAGGAAAAAAGAAAACAGCAACTGGAAAAATCTACTGTATGTGGTCTTTATTCAGACATTTATCTTCTTGTGGTCTCATTTTTCTTAAATAAAATAAGAAGGATTAGACTACTCACTCTTACAGACCATTTCTAAAAGTAATATTCTATCACAATTGGTCATTTAAGAGCTTGCTTTGATAAATTTCCATGTATTGTATGTTTACTTTATATTTATATTGACCTTTTCCTTAAGGCACTATTTCTCAATTGTTTTCATTGTAACATGCTCGTGTAATATGCTGTTCCTAATTTATTGCAAACATTAGTTATATAAGGTCAAATAGATTTTTTGTTTTTAAAGATCATGTCCCCATGCAAATTCCTTCGTTTTACAATACCTTCCTGTAGAAGTTTATATATTCATGGAGATCTGGTCAGTTATTATGACTGAGATACAAATAGACCCAAATGAGCTATGTACATTACACAATCAACAAGAAATGTGTTACCTGCTGCACTCTCGGACGATCTTCACATATTCTTTTGTAATTGTCTCTTCAAACTCAATAGACATTTTCTGTTACATATTAGTAGCTGGAGTTAAATTGCATGTTAATTTATAAACACAAATTATGCAGAAATAGAATTACTGTATTTTTATTCTTTGACCAGGTCACTCTTCTCTCTTAGCCACAATACCTTCAAAGAAAAAAAAAAGAATTTTAATAGAGTAAATTCCTTCATAAAATACCTCATGATTCCTCATATTTTTTTAATACTGTGGATGAAATAGTTTTTTAAATATATTTTTCTTACACATTTGGACATACTTTCATAAAAATGCATGTTGATTTTAAGTGACATAGAAATGAACCACTTTTATTTTAAAGTAGAATATTACAAAAAGTTCCACAACATATGACATAGAAATAAAGTGTTTACTTTCCTTTGCTAAAAGAATACCTGCATGAATGAAGAGCTTTACTGTGTTCAAAAAATAAAAGACTCAATGTCCTTAAAAAAAAATCAGTTTTTACTAAATTAATCTATACATTTGATGCACATCAAAATAATTGTGAAAGAATATTTTGTGTAGTAAGTGGCTGATTCTAAATAAATTACAGAAGATCACAGAGTCTTTCCAATGCAGAGAAACAAAAAGGAGGTCTTCCCAAGCTATTGAGACTTATAATAAAGCTGCACTAATTATTTGTTATTGACAATAGGAAGCAACATCCAAGCATTAGAACAAAGTAGAGGGCATAGTAGTAGATCCACATATGGAGGATTTTGCATATATGACAAAAATACTTTTCCAAATCAGGAGGAGAAATAATAGACTATTCGTGACAAAATAGATTAACCAGTGGAAAATACACAAGTATTTCCTTACCGCATACCATATACAAGAATAAGTTCTAAATGGATTTAATATCTAACTACAAAAATAAAATTTCTTGGGATGCCTGGGGGGCTCAGTCCCCTAAGCCTCTGCCTTCAGCTCACGTTATGATCCCAAGGTCCTGGGATTGAGTCCAGCATTGGGCTCTCTGCTCAGCGGGGATTCTTCCTTTCCCTCTGTCTGCTGCTCTCCCTGCTTGTGCTCTCTCTCTCTCTCTGACAAATGAATAAAACCTTAAAACACACACACACACACACAAAAAAAATTAAAAATTTCTTTTTTTTTTTTAAAGAATTTATTTATTTGACAGAGAAAGATCACAAGTAGGCAGAGAGGCAGGCAGAAAGAGAGAGAGGAGGAAGCAGGGCTCTCTGTCGAGCAGAGAGCCCGATGTGGGACTCGATCCTAGGACCCTGAGATCATGCCCTGAGCCGAAGGCAGTGGCTTAACCCACTGAGCCACCCAGGTGCCCCCAAAATTAAAAATTTCTTAAAGGAGAAAATATAGAATAACTTCATAACCTCAGATAGAAAGCAATTTATGAAAACAAGATGCAAAATGTTATAGAATATAATGCAAAATTTCACATTTTTTATTACATAAAAGAATAATTCTTAAGTAGAACAAAAGAATAAATCTGATTTTAAAATGCAAGCTACATGCAAGGGAAATGTATTTAAAATATTCCCAGATGGCAAAATATTAGAATACACAGCATAAAGAGCTTCAACAAACCAATTTATTTTTTTGTTTTGTTTTGTTTTTTAAGATTTTATTTATTTATTTAACAGGGACTGTGCACTAGTAGGCACAATGGCAGGCAGAGGGAAAGGGAGAAGCAGGCTGTCTGCTGAGCAGGGGCTCAATCCCAGGACCCTGGGATGATGACCTGAGCCCAAGGCAGATGCCTAACCAACTAAGCCACCCAGGTGTCCCAACAAACCAATTTAAAATATATATGAATCGAAAAAAAAACAAGTAATGGAGATTAAGAGATAATTCAAAGAAAATGAATTACTAAGAGCCAATAAATATGAATGATGATATTCAACTTCCCTTGTAATCTGTAGATGCTTTTAAAACAACAGATACCACTTTATATTCATTGTTTGGCTAAAATGGAAACAGGTGAACAGAAGATCATCATTAGGCAAATACTGCAGTAATAAATGTATAGATAAGATCCACCGATAGATGCTAAAAGTAGGTGAAATTGTAAAGAGTAGCAGATTTTGCATAATCTTAGAGTATCTCCCTCAAGGTATTTATTAACTACAAAGTGAAAGAGAGTAATTTCACAGTGGAGAAACGCAGGCAAACACCACCTTAACTAAGTGATCAAGGTTAACAACACCAGTAATGAGTTGTTGATATCATAAATCTCTTGATGCCATGCACCATGGATATGTCATGTCTGCAGCTGTGTTGCCCCCCCCCCCAAAAAAAAACCCCACATAATCTCATTCCAAACTTGACAGAACATGAGATAAACCCAAATTGAGGGATGTACTACAAAATAACAGTATTCTTCAGAACTGTCAAGACAAGGAAAGACTGGAAATGTTACAGATTGGAAAAGCCTAAGGAAAAATAACAACTAAATGCAATGTGGGATCCTTAATAGGATCCTAGAACAGAAAAACTGGTAAAACTGGAGTTAAGGTCTGCCTTAACTCCAGTTTTGTGTATTGTGTATTGTGTTTTGTGTATTGTGCCAATGTTAGCTTCCTGGTTTTAATAATTGCACCACAGTTACATAAGTTGTTAACCTTAAAGGAAGCTAAATGAAGGCATATGGAAACTCATTTAACATTTTTGCAACTTTTCTGTAAGTATAAAATTATTTGAGAATTAAAAGGTAAAAAGAAATAATGAAAGTCATGCAGAGAAACAGAAACTTTCATTAACTGTTGGAGAGAGGTTCAAGAACAATTTTATAACATATGGTAAAGTTTAATATAAGCATGCTCTTTAACCCGACACAATCTCTTCTAGGCATATGCTTTAGAGAATTATTTTCAAATCTTGAGTTGTAATCCATTAATGGGTAATTAAATTGATTTAGTGGTTACATTAGAATCTTTGAGAATTCAGAACACAACAATAGGAGAGAATAGAAGAGCAAAGAGAATGTCAAAGCATATTACAGTAACGGGATTGTTTTGTGAATATAAAATTTATGTATGTGTGTACTGTGCCAGCATGTAAACTGGGCACACTTAAGAGGTGGGAGGCACCATAGAGTTTGATGTGAGTCGTGTCTCTGTATCTGAGCAGTGAAGAACCTAGCGTGCTCATACACCACACTGGTATGTGTACTGGATTTTGTTGTCAAATATATATCTTATTGAAGATGGGTGTCAACACCATTTGTCTAGAGAAGATCTAGCACTTTTATGAAATAGGTTAGAATAATTTGAAAGTTTGTTTGCCAGAGTGAAAAATTGGAAACAAATGTGGAGCTAAAGAAAAACGATCAAACTGTGCTATATATGTATACAGTGGAACGTTATATTCTGGGAATTGACAAGTCTGTCCCTCATCTGTTTTTGTAAATTAAGTTTTATTGTAACATGACCCCCAATTTATTTATGTATTGTCTGTAACTGCTTTTACCTATAAAAGAACAATCAAGTAGCTGCAACACAGACTGTATGATATAGACTTAAAAGAGTTACTATCTTGGGGCGCCTGGGTGGCTCAGTGGGTTAAAGCTCTGCCTTCGGCTCAGGTCATGATCCCAGAGTCCTGGGATTGGTCCTGGGATCGGTCCTGGGATCAAGCCTAGAATTGGGCTCTCTGCTCAGCGGGGAGCCTGCTTCCTCCTCTCTCTCTGCCTGTCTCTCTGCCTACTTGTAATCTCTGTCTGTCAAATAAATAAAATCTTTAAAAAAAAAAAGAGTTACTATCTTGCCCTTTATAGGAAGTTTCCTGACCCTGATACATAAGAAAATTATGAAAGTGGAGCTACATCTATCCGCATTGTTAAACCAAAAAAAAAAAAAAAAAAAGACCCCATGGAAAACATTGCAAAATACTATGCCATTTTTAGGACTTTTAAAATATTTGATATATATATATATATATATACACACACACAAATATATATATAGTTATATTTTTATATAAATATGTTTATAATATAAATATAATTTATAATACATAATAAACATAATATTTATAATTTTTTGTACAATAAAATACATTAAATATATTATTATTTATTTATATACACATACACACAGTTTTTGTGAAAAACATGCATGGTTTAATTTTTCTGCATAACAAATGACCACAAACATAGGGGCTTAAAACAAAATCCACTTATTAGCTCACAGTTCTACATGTCAGAAGTATGAGCATTGGGTGACTGAATTCTTTCTCACAAGATTGATATCGAGGTGGCATTGGGGTCTTAGCTGAGGCTGGAGGTTCTTTTCCAGGCTCATTCAGATTGTTGGAAGATTTTAGTTTCTTGTAGTATGTAAAGAGATTCCTGTGGTTTTGTTGTTGTTTTTTTTGTTGTTGTTGTTCTGTTAGCTGGACTCCTTCTTACTGCCTGCATTCCTTGCCACATGGCCCCTTCTCTTTTCACTGCCAAGGATGGAGAATCCCCTGCCACCATCATCACACTAAATTGTCATTATATTTTCAATATCTTTTCAGGAACAATTCTTTTAAGAGCCTGATTAGATCAGGCTATTTGAGAATAAGCTGCTTTTGTTTAGGTCAGCTAACTTGAGACCTTTATTACATTTGCAAAATCCAATCACAACAGCACCTAGATTAGTGTTTGAATAATAGAAGAAAGTTAATATACACCAGATGCCTGGGACCTTGGGAACCATTTTAGATTTCTACCCATACAATGCAATAGAATGATAAAAACCATTTAATAATATTATTTACTCCAGGAATGGTTAGATACAGACATATTTATTTTAAGAAGTACTCAGATGTCTTGAAATATACCTGTAATATTTCTTTTCTCAAATAACTGTAAAACAAATGCTGCAAATTTTTAAAATAAAATTGTGTTACATATTAACATATAAATGTGCACTGTAGTATTCTATGTTTAACTACAGATCCTTAGCATTTTCATAACTCTTTTCATCAGAGTTAATACAATCATTTCTGAATATCAGGTGTATGTCATGGACAATTTTGTGCTACATACATATATTACCACTAATCAATATATGAAACCTGTAAGAAAGGTGTAAATATCTATAGGTCAAAGTTAAAAACAAAATGTGATCAACTAGTTGAGTTTCTGATGATCTCACAAAGGGAGAAGTTTGGTTGCATTGAAACACTTTGTATTTTTTACCTCATCTAACTTTGTTAATGATCAGTGTCCCTGTCTTCCTTGGTACTAAACTCTAAATTCTCGAAAGAAATGTGCCTTGCTTTATTTATTTTTCATAACTCATAGATCCTGAAACAGTAATGCTCATATAATAGGTACTCTTTTTTTAAAAAATATTTTTATTTGTTTATTTGACAGAGAGAGAGAGAGAGAGATCACAAGCAAGCAGCGAGGCAAACAGAGAAATAGGGGGAAGCAGGCTCCCTGCTGATCAGAAAGCCTGATGCTGGGCTCAATCCCAGGACCCTGAGACCATGACCTGAGCTGAAGGCAGAGGCTTAACCCACTGAGACACCCAGGCACTCCAAGGTACTCTTTTAATTGATTACTTGATGTAGGAGGGCTCCTAGCATCAGGAGAGAGAATACAGTAGAACACTAAAATTCCTTTATAAATGGGACGATTGTGTGTGTGGGAGGTTGCTGTGGAAGTGGACAGAGGTTTGATAGAGGATCACATTTTGACATTAGGAGTCAATGATAAAATTCTATTCTAATTTTGATGTTTGGAATCACTCCCCCCCCCCACAAAGATTGGCACATTCCATTACCTCAAAGAGGATGTCTTTTCCTGTCCTGTTCTAGAGGTTCATTAGCTATAACCTTTTTGTTCTCACATCTCACCACTTTGCTAGAATCTCAAATACTCAATTCTCCTTAGAAATAAATGTCATGGTATTAACCATGCATATTAATAACAACACTTACAAATTTCACAAAGAATTAGAACTTCAATTCTAATATAAAGCACACCAAAATTCTCACTGTGGAAAATGTACTGAGTTTATATTTATCTACAGATAATTAATCATATTTATTTTTGATAATCCAGACATAGTCATGTAATAGTTACAGATAGAACCAGGCTTCCATGTATGTAGGGTAAATTTTAACATGTGATGAGCTGTAAGAACTCCTACTCTCAAATATGAATTTCTCTCCTAGCTATGAGCAAATTCCCCCAAGAGGTACTCCTAGAAGGTATTATGACTTGCCAAGTCCCTGGGTTTGCTGACTGCAAATACTACAAGCTATACTGAAGCATGATATCTCCCATACAGACCTCATTAAATGCTGCAGGCATGATATAAATAGCAAGAGTAATGAGCCAAAGCTAAAAAATATGGATTCTAGGAATTTCCTCAGGTACAACAGACTCTTTGACCTTGAACATATGAAATAAGTTATCTAGACCTCATACAATTCAATTCTTAAATCAGGATAATGTACATTACCTCACTATATCAATTCAGTTATGCATGCATGCTTCAAAAATATGACTGTATAAAGAAAGCAGGTTTTTGTGTTTTTTTTTTCCTGCTATCTTTCTCTTTTTTACATAAATTAAGTCTGGAGCTAGAGCATATGGCTTTATGTGTTTTTCAGGGACCTAGGCTTTTCCTTGATCTAATACGGTCAGTCCATAGTTCTCAGTGTCATTGATTAAGTTACAGCCTTGACATCTACATTCCAGGTAGCAGAGCAAAGAAAGGAACAACAGAATGTCTGAAGTAACCCAGCTACATCTTAATGTGGTTTCTCAGACACTTCTGCATAATCTCTCTGCTTGTATTGGCCTAACATTTTGCTATGCTTTTTGTAAGAGAAGTGAGCAATACAGTATTAAGGGGTCACATGTCCAACTCAAAGTCAGGCATTCTATTTTCTAAGGAAGAAAGGACATATTAGTGTATAATGAGCAGTTGCAACTACATGAGTTAAATCCAAGGCTTGGGCAGATAGTGAGGTGTAACTTCCACATCTTAGAGTTATAATTCTATAATCTTTGTCTATACAAGCATGTAAAAAATCCTCACCATATGCACATGCACACATATATTTAACCTGCCTGTCAAATTTATGAATATGAAAATCTAGCATAAAACACAATCTTTTTGATATGCACAGCTTTTTAAAAATAACATTTCCATGAGGCACTAAAGCTTTAATATCTACAACATTCCTAAAAAGGGAAAAAAACATACACATACCACAGAGCTTAGAACCTGCTATCAATTCCATTCACAGTGGCAGAATGGCTCTAATAGCAAAGACATTTATGAGTCATAAATTACCATTTATAAATGCAGTGTTTAGTGTTCATTTCAATGGACGACATATGGTCGCAACATTTCCAAATAGCTTGAACTGATAAATAGGCCACTGAAGTGGTTCAATTTGTTAAAATGCTAACACATTAACTCCTGCAGGAGTCAGGCTGCAGGTTTGCATCTGAAATGCTGAGCACTGACTTTGAGATTGCAAGATGCTACCTTTGGAAACTGGGCAAGGATTTATGAAGTGGGCTTCGCAGTCCATTTTTCATCATGATTTATATGATTCCATGTGGAAAGACTTAGTGATCCATCAGGGAAGAACCCCACTCCTTTCCCTTCAAGTTTCAGAATAAGACTCCCTTCAATGTCAACAATGTCCTACAGTTTTAGTTGAGCTTTATCTAGTGGACATGATTGGGGGCCAAGGTATTTCCAATGTTTTCATACAAATTAGTGAAATCCTTTGGGCTTTCCAGGGGGAGAGAAAAGAACCAGTAGAGAGATGTATGACCTTCAGTTAGCACATTTATATTAGAAATTAATTTAGAGGGTCCAGCATGTAGGAGCTAACAAGTAAATAGCTGAACTAACTGAAAACAATAAGTAAATTGCTGAACAAAGTGAAAAAAAAAAAAAAGAAGAAAAAAACTCCTTTTAGATATGTCAAGGCAACTTAGGTCACTGGGAAAACTGCTAATCCCCAAACTGGAGAGACAAACAGGCAGATAAAGAAATTTACAACTTGCCAGAGTGGAGACTCATAAGCAGAAGCCTCCACAGGAACCAGTACTTGAGTAAGAAAACCCGAATTGTAATTGGCAAATTTCTAGGGGCTCAGTGTGGGTGAATTTTAGCATTATCACCTCCAGCAGGACCCAGTTTAAGGGGACCATACACATACTTCCTTGAGTTTTACTTTCAGTTCTACCAGATTCTTGCAGAGTGTATCAGAAAAATCCCCCTGTACTTCAAGCAGGAGGAGAGAAATGTAACCATTTTGAAATTTGCCAAATCATTCTGTTCTTAATAAGGCCTGTCCTTAGGAGAAACTCTTATCAGAGCCTAACCTACTAGGAGCTTATAAAAGCCTAAATGACCTTGGGAAGAGAATTACCTGACTCCAGTCTGCCCTAGCCTTCCACACAGGAAAGGGAAATAACTCAGTCTCTTCTAGCCTTCCATGTTAGAGACGAGTGATATCCAGATCTAGCCATCCTATCTAGCTGAGATTAGACATCCAGAGCACGAGCTTACTGAAAGATTGAGACCTAATCATAGGAACATTTTCTCCCCTCACACCTTACAACTATGTTACTAATGACCTATTTACTACAGTTCCTTGCACACAATAATCATGTCTGGCTTCTGAAAATAAATCACAACACACATTAAAGGAAATCAACAATACCACAGACTGAAGGGACAGAGAAAACATTAGAACCAGACTGAAACATGGCAGGGCTGTTGATTGATCAAATGATGATTTTAAAATAAGTATAATTAATAAATGAAGGGCTTTAACAATAACAACCACCACCCCCAAAAACAGACACTGCACAAATACAGATGGATATTGTAAGCAGAAAGAAGAAATTTCTAAGGATTTAAAAAAAAATACTTGAGATAAAAAACACTGTAATAAAAATGAAGACTGCCTTTGAGGATTTATCAATAGACTGGACGTGGCCAACAAAAGGTTCTCTGAGCTTGAGGATATGTCAACAGAAATTTCCAAAGTTGAAAAACAAGCACAAATGTCTGAGAAAAATAGGCCAAGAACATCTAAGAAATGTGGGACAGCTATAAAGATGTAACATATGCATAATGAGAATATCAGAGGCAGAAGAAAAAGATAAATGAACAGAAAAAATATTTGAAACAATAATGACTATGAATTTCTCCAAATGAATGTTAAATATCAAACCACAAATACAGGAAGAAAACACTTAACAGGATAAAGAGAATACTTAGCAGGAAACCAAACAAACAAAAAACTATAGCTAGTCTTGTCATATTTAAATTCTAAAACATCAAAGATGAAGAAAAAAATCTTGAAAGAATCCAAGGTGGGGCAGCCAGGGTGGTGGGGGGAACAGTTGTCCTGTAGAAGAGGTAATGTAAGAATTACATCAAAGTTCTGAGAAATCATGCAAGCAACAGAATGGAGGAAATATTTAAAGTGCTGAAAGAAAAAAAACCACCAACCTAGAATTTTGTATCCTATGAGTTTGTTCTTTAAAAGTGAAAAAATAACAGGGCTTTCTCAGACAAAAAGAAGAAGACTTCAGAAGAGGAAGTCATCATGAACACAGAGGGGCATTACATAATAATAGAAGGCCCAATTTTTAAAAAATTAACAATTCTAACAAGAGAACATCAAAATACATAAGGGAATAACTGATAGATATACCAGAGAAATAGATGAATTCACTATTGTAGTGGGGACTTCAAAACTATTCTATCAGAATTGACAGATTGAACAGGCAGAAAATTAGTAAGGAAGTAGAAATCAGTATCCCCATCAATCAAAGGGATATATTTCATATATATATATATTACTTCATCCAACAACAGCAGAATATACATTCTTGTCAAACTTACATGAAACGTTTACCAAAATATATCACATTTTGGGCCATAAAACACCTTAAAATTTTTTGAAGAATAGATAATTATACAATGTATGCTCTCAGACTACATTTGAATCAAGCCAGAAATCAACAACAACAAAGTACCTGGAAAAATCCCTAAAATACTTAGAGGTTAAACAACAGACTTCGAAATAATCCATGTTTCAGAAAAAGAACTCTCAAGAGAAATTTAAAATAATTGAAAATAAGTGACAATGAAAATACAACACCAAAACTTGTGGGAGATAGCAAGATTGTAATAGAGGGAAATTAAAAGCACTGAATACATACATTACAAATGAAGAAATATCTAAAATCAATAATCTAAGCTTCCATTTTAGGGAACCAGAAAAAGAAAAGCAAATTAAATCTAAGATATTCAGAAAAAAAGAAAAAAATCAGAGAATAAATCATTGAAATTGAAAACAAAATCAATAGAGGAAAGCAATAAAACCAAAAGCTGGATCTTTGAAAATATCAGTGATATTAACAAAGTTCTAGCCAAACTAACAAAGAAAAATGAAAGATATAAATTACTAATATTAGAAGTAGAAGAGGGGACACCGCTGTAGATTCTATGGACATAAAAAGAATAACAAAGGAATACTATGAACAATTCTGTGCCCACAAATTTGATAACCTGAGTGAAATAGACCGATTCCTTGAATGACACAATCTGCCAAGCTGTTGAGAAGAAATAGATGAGATGAATGGGCCTATATCTATTAAAGAAATTGAATAAATAACTACTAATCTTAAAAACCACAAAGACCAGACCGAGATATGTTCACTGGTGAACTCTACCAAACTTTTAGGGAAGAAATTACACTAATTCTCTACAATTCCTTCCAGAAAATAGAATCAGGGGAAATACTTTCCAACTCATTCCTTGAGGCCAAGAGATAAAATACCCAGAATAGTCAACACAATATTTAGGGAGAAAAACAAAGTTAGAGGACTGATGCTGTGCAGTCAAGATTTACTATAAAACTGAAATAATCAAGGCAGTGTCATATTGGTTAATCAATAGACAAATAGACCAACAGAACAGAGTAGAGAGCTGAGATATAGATCCACACAAATATAGTTAACTGATCTTTGACAAAGGAGCAATGACAAAGGAGCAAGAAAAGACAATCTCTTCAACAATGTTGATGGAGCAATTGGATATACACGTGCAAGATTATTAATTTATACCCAAACTTTATACTTTCCTTAAAAATTAACTTTTTTGGGGTCATATGCCTAAATGTAAAATGCAAATCTATAAATTCATAAAGGAGAACATTGGAGAAGATCTAGAAGATCTTGGGATTTGGCACAATCCATGAAATAAATAACTGATAGACTGGACTTCCTTATAATTAAACCTTCTGTTCTGCAAAGACTCTGTCAAGAGAATGAGAGATGAGATGAGAAGCCACAGACTGGGAGAAGATGCTTTAAAAAGACAACTCTACATATATAAAGAACTTTTAGAACCTTCCCCCCCAATAAACAGACAAGCCAATGGAAAAAAGTGGGTAAAAGATCTGAACAGACACCTAACCAAAGAAAATATACAGATCAAGAATATGGATAGAGAAACTCAATGTAATACAACATTATAAAGTTGCAAATTCAAACAATGAGATAGCACTACAGACCTATTATAATGGCCAAAATCCAAAGTACTGACAACAGTAACTATTGGCAGAGATGTGGAGCAATGCAGATTCTCATTCACTGCTGGTGGGAATGCATAACATTTTGTTAGTCACTTTTGAAGATAGTGCGGCAGTTTCTTACAAAACTAAGCATACTTTTACAATACAATCCACAGTTGTGCCCCTTGGTATTAAAAGCCAGGGTAAAATTTTATTTTCACACAGAGGCACGAAACTGCATGTAAATGCTTATAACAGCTTTATTCATAATTGTCAAAACTTGGAAGCAACCAAGATGTCCCTCAGTAGGTGAATGGATGGATAAACTATGGTTCATTCAGACAATAGAGAATTATCAGTGCTAAAAAGAAATGAGCTATCAACACACAAAGAGACATGGAAGAAACTTCGATGACAAGGGATATATGGAATCATCATGTATTTTCTGCCTTTTTTTTTTTTTTTTTTTTTGGTGTGAATCTAAAACTGCTCTAGGAAAAATAAAGCCTATTTAAAAAATGAATCTAGAAAGGAGGAACAGGCATTTGGCAAATTTTGGAGACAACCATTATTCTAGCCTTGACTGATCGCCATAAGTATTCAATCTACCATTGCTACTACCCCTTCTCATGTAATCTACCATCTTTTCTCAAAGTATCTAACCCCAAGCCGGGCCTTGCATCTTTCTAAACTTCTTGCCAGAAAGCTTGTGATTCATCCCACTATAATTATTACATGCTGTTATGAAAGCCTGTTTTCTTTTTCTAGGGCCCATTTTCCCTGAGGACAAGAACCATGCTTCTCTTCCTTTCATCCTGTTATAGAGAGACTGCATGGGGTAGTGTTTAAGCAAGGAGATTTGGGAGCCAAACTGCTTAGATCTGAATCCCAGTTTGAGCACTCGTTAACTGCATGGTGCTTGCCAAATCATTTCACTTCTCTCTGCTTGTCTTTTCATCTGTAAGATGGGGATAATAATAAAATCTACTGCAGAGAGTTGTTGAGAAAAGTAGAAGTAATAATAAATGTAAAGGGACTAAGGAGCGCATGGCCCGTAACACGCCATAGGGAGGTCTTAGCTTCCATTATTCCAACCCTGCACTTGGCCACAGTGCTACCCTCCTTGGGAACACACAGGGTCACTTTTCTCTCTTGTAAAAGGAAGGGCCTTGTCCCCTGATAAAAAGATTATGTGCATGTGATGAGGAACATTTGTGGGGTGAAAGGCTTTCTCTGCAGCCTTGAAATCATATTATGGGGGAAAAAAATTTCTGTCTTCTCTTCTAACTCTGAGACTCTACCCTCACCTGAAGATGTGAAAAGAGATTAAATTCCTCACAGCCCAGCATTCTTTTTTGCCCAACCCAAAGTTGAAATTGTTCATAATGGTCTGCTCTTACAGAAAAGAAATCACTTTACACGTTCAGATTTCATCAAGTGGCTAGATGTGGTTGCTCCCAGCTGTGACTGATAAAAGCAAGAAAATAGGAGGTGAAGAGAGGAGTCTGTGAAGTCATAGACAAACGGAGTCCTTTTATAAAAGACCACCTGCCGGCCATGTTCAAACCCCAGGCCAGTGATTCAGATGTCAGGTGGCTATGGGCAGACATGGTCAGAAAAAATAGGACTCTAAAAACAGGACTTAACATAAAGAACCAGAACTGGAAACTAGGAGGCTCAGGTTCCACTCTGGATGAGTGAGGCATTAGCCAAGTGATCTTGAGCAAGTCTTGTTAGTTCTTTGAATCAGAGATAAGACACACTAGATTCCTGAGGGGATTAAATCAGAGGTAATGGGTATAGACATAATCTGAAAACAGTACAGGACGATAAAAGCAAATTTCAGGCAATATTATTTTTCCTGTAAGAACCTATTTCTTCCTATTTAGAAAGTCGAGGTAATTTTTTAAATTGGATAGGCCTTTTTGGTGAAAGAATAAAATATTATTATTATTATAATCCTTACTTGCTCTCTAATGCTTAGAGTGTTTTTCTGTATGTTCATAATCTAAATGCCTTCTGGCTCCATAGCCCTCACCACGTGGTAGGAATTCAGCTCTCCATTCACTTATGCTGTCCTATAATGTAGAGGACATCTCTAAGGGGAAACCTTGTACACAACCACTAACCTTTAGTCTACTCCATGCCCCTCTTCTATAGTCTCCCAGTCCAGTCTGCTGCCACCTAGAGACATCTAAGTACTGTCCTGGCCTATCAAAAAGACACTTATGTAGCTGGAATGCTTGCTGGCTCTAGATGCCTCAAATGGTTTAATAGTCTGGGTCTCAGAAAGTATGTAAGTTCTGAAGAAAGAGCACCAAAAAAGCCCTGCTTTCCCCCGGCTCCCCCAGTCCTGTGCCGAATCTCATCCCTTAGACCCAGAACAACGCTCCTCATACCTGGAGGTTCATGAATTTTCTCTTGCACAGATCCCCACTATCTCTGTCTCAAAACTGTCTTGACATGGCAACTGAAATTTAAAAACCTGATAGAGGATAAACAATGTATTTCCTCTTGGTTCTATTTCTCTTTCCCCTCCCACCATACTCCGCTGATTTCTTTCAACTACAAAAACACCCCATGCATATGAGTGGAAACAAATGGACATGTAAGAATAGAACTAAGACGGGAAGAGTATATGTTGTCTAAACAAATAGCAAAAGCTAAACATATTTTGTTATAAGCACATACATCATGGATGCAAGTATACAAACACAATTAGACCATATAGAAAGAAAAGGTGACTTTTTTTTTTTTTCCTTAACTGGACTACCATCCCCACTCAAAAAAAGCTTGAATTTGTCCCTTAAAGATATCCAGATCACTCTTTGGTTAAATGATCTATTTGTATTTAATATTCAATGAATCCAATGATTTCAGATTTCCTTTCTGCTTCAGAGCTGATTTAATATTGTTTTTATTTAGATTTGACAATTTCTCATTATTTCAGAGTCTTCTGCTTTCCCTGTTCTTTTTCAAGATGGCATGTTTGGCATAGGAGAGAGAGGGCCAAAGACCTCCTGTCTGGATGAGATGAGACCATAGATTCCATGCTTTCCTGAAATATTTAAACTTTGTGGAGTGGTCTGGCTCCTGATGAGGTGACAGAGTGCATCTATCCTGTGTTCTTTAAAGCTGGTATGCTGGATCCACTAGGCACAAGTACCCAATGGCAATCACTTAGCATTTTTTTTTTATTTATTAAAGATATTTCCTCTGACTATAGAATTATGAATTGATAGGTTTTGGGTGCTTAACCTTCTCTCAGATTCAATTTCGTTCTCTTCTCATATATAGAATTTCTTATAGAAATTCACAGGATTTAAATTGACACACCCCTCTATGTAATGTGTCAGTTTTTTTCTGGCTGTTCTCAAGATTTTTTTTTCTTCTTATTTTTGGATTCCAGTAACTTGGTTATGATATAACAAGGCACAGTGTTCTATATGTTTATCTTGCTTAAGGTTGTTGTTGAGCTTTTCCATCTATAAATTTATGTCTATGAACAAACTTTGGAAATTTGGGGCCATTATTTCCTCAGATAATTTTCTGTCCACTTTCCTTTCTTTATTATCTCTCTGTACCCCTAAATATGTGTACTTTAGGCCTTTTTATATTATCTCATGGGTTCCTAGAAATATTTTTTGAAATTTTTTGTTTTTCATATTGAATCATTTGTATTGATCCATCTTCAAGTTCACAGGCTTTTCCATAACTTCCAATTTACTATTAAGCCTACTTAGTATGCTTTTAATTTTTTCCTATATTGCATTTTTCGGTTTTATAATTCCATCTGTATCTTTCTAGAGTTGTTTTAATTCTAAGCTTCCTTACTCTTATTCCCATGGCAAAGGCGTCTTTTTCTTTATATCCTTGAGCTCAGTTAAAATAGCTACTTTAGAATTCTTTTTTGTCAATGCCAACATCCGTATCATCTCTAAGGTAGTCTACATGCATTGCATTTTCTCTTCAGAAAAAGTTGTGTTTTCCAGTTTCTTTGAAGATGAGTACTTTTGGATTGTGTATTTGTGAATAATATGCCCTATAGAATAGGTTATAATCCTGCCAGGAGGATTGAATCTTGAGTGTTGAATAATTTTATACATTTTAGCAAACACTTAAATTGGTTGGGTTCGAAAAGCAATCTCTCTGTCTGTTTTCCTGCAATGGGCAGCATAATATGTCTTGATTCAGATATTTTATCTTCAGTTGTGTTGCTTCTGTCCATGTCATTCATGCAAGTTATTGTTATCAGCAAGAGAGATGGGAAGAATTGTATACAGAATTTGGACGTTCCCCCTCTCTGGCTTTCATCTTTTCTGGATTTCTACCCTCCATTTCCATTAACTGTTGTTGCTTTTTATTCTATTTTCTGTTGTCACAAGCCAGGAAAACTGTGAGTTTTCTGAGGTTTTTCTACTTACTCCATGCGATGCAAACTGAACCAGCTCTCATTCTAAAAACTATGAAGCTAGAAAACCTGTCCCTCATGTTAACTCCAGTCCAGTATTTGTCTGATTTTGATAATTCACCCATGTTTTCAGGTATGGGGTGTGTGTGTGTGTGTGTGTGTGTGTGTGTGTGTGTGTTTCAATTTATAGTTATTGTCTGCAAGAGAGTTGGACTGGTAAGAGCCACTCATCCATGTTGGAAAAAATATACTTCCTTCGGTCACTGTTCTTCCTTGCTATATTTTGTGATGCTCTTCAATGGTGTTGCTTTCTTCTGTTTTCTCCTATAACTCTATTTCTTCCCATTTGATTTGAGTCTGTATTCTATTAAGTTTATTTATCCCAACTAGTAGTCATTTTGGACTTAGATTCCTTAAATTAAGCTCTATTCAATGCTGACCTTTGTTTTTTTCTTTTCTTTTCCCACGCACAGTTCTTTTATTCCATTCTCATTTTTAAGTTCTCTTTTTTTCCTGAAATGTTTGGATACTGTCCATGCCATTGTTTTATTATTCTCATATTTCATTCGGATAGCCTAATCTGATGTTATTATTTATGCTAACAGAGGATGATTTACTTTGCTTCAGGAAATCTCTATATTACATTCCAAGGTTTACACTGGGGGCTGGGATCATTTTGTTCATGCCATACTTTTTAACCTGAGAAAAAAGAAAAAGAAGAGATATATGACAGTGGGGCAATGTGCAGACTTTATTGTAGAGCCTGTCTGAATGTCTCTTCTAATAGTTGTCAGTGTTTTCTACTGAGCTTTATCCAGTAGGGGAGTAAGGTAAGCAAAGTGTCATTATCTAACGGGATGCAACAATCCGACCTTAAGATTAATCCTTAACTCACTGTGAAAACCTGAAAAATGGAAAGTCCTAGAGAATTTTATGGATTTCGATGAGACCATGACATGTACTAAGTTTTTATACAATAGATTTCTCTGTTATTATGCCATTGATTACATTATCACACTCATTCCACTTAAGTTCAGTGTAGGAGTTATTAGTAAGAATTCTCAAAATTTGCTTGAAGTTCATCTCCTTTCTTTTGTATTTCTTCATGAGGATAAGGAAGTGGGTTTAATGTGTGTAACTTTCTAAGCTGCACCTGGATTTTCACTAAATTGCCTGGACTGACATGTTTAAAGGTGTATAGTATGTGGTATGATTTATTGTTGCTTCTGATCATTTTTCCCCTGATTTTACTTTTTGTTCTTTTTGTTGTTCATTTAACAAAATCTGGAGTGTAGGGAGGGGAAGAACTGTGGCTCTTCTATCTGTTTTCTTATCCATAAGCCTTTTTATGTAGCTTACTAACTTGTCTTTTTGTCTTAAATTTTTTTCTTTTCTTAAGACACGCTCAACTATCTCATCTAAGAGATTCTAATATCCAATTTTTTTAAAAGATTTTATTTATTTATTTGAGAGATATAGAGAGAGGTCACAGGTAGGCAGAGAGGCAGGCAGAGAGAGAGGGGGAAACAGGCTCCCCACTGAGCAGAGAGCGCGATGCAGGCCTGGATCCCAGACCCTGAGATCATGACCCGAGCCGAAGGCAGAGGCTTAACACACTGAGCCACCGAGGCGCCCCTAATATCCAAATTTAATTATATTGCTATTCCACTTAAAATTCCCAATCACCTGAATATAGCACCAAAATCATGGACCAACAATAACAAAAACTAAATTTGACTCCATTAAAATTAAAAACCTTTGTGAATCAAAGGGCATTATAAAGAGTGAAAAAAAATCCAGATTGGGAAAAAGTATTTGTAAATCATAATCTGATAAGGGATTAATATCCAGAGTATCTGAGGAGCACCTATAACTCATCAACAACAACAAAGAAAATAAACCAAATGAAAATGGGCAAAGGAGTTGAATAGACATTTCTCCTAAAAAAAAAGTTATACAAATGGCCAATAGCACATGAAAAAACACTCAACATCACTAGTCATTAAGAAAGTGCAAATCAAAGCCACAATGAGATACCACTTCACATGTATTAGGATGGCTAATATATTAAAAAAAAAAAAAATGGAGGGGCGCCTGGTTGGCTCAGTAGGTTAAAACCTCTGCATTTGGCTCAGGTCATGATCCCGGGGTTCTGGGATTGAGCCCCGTATCAGGCTGACTGCTCAGCAGGGAGCCTGCTTCCTCCTCTCTCTCTCTCTCTGCCTGCCTCTCTGCCTGCTTGTGATCTCTGTCTGTCAAATAAATAAATAAATAAAATCTTTGGAAAAAACATAAAAATTTTTTTTAAAAAAAGGAAAATAACCATTGTCGGCAAGGATGTGGAGAAATTGGAAACTGAAAACCTAGTGCATTGCTGGTAAGAATGTAAACTATTGCAGCCACCGTGGAAAACAGTACAATGGTTCCTCCAAAAGTTAAAGACAGAATTATCATATGATCTAGCATACCCACTTCATGGGTATACTTAAAAAAATTGAGAGCAGACTGAAACAGAGACTTGTAGAACAATATTCATAGCAGCATTATTAACTATAGCCAAAAGGCAGAAACAACCCCAAATGTCCATCAACAGATGATGAATAAACAATATGTAGTATATACATACAACAGAATATTATTCAGCTTTAAAAAGAAATGAAATTTGGGGCGCCTGGGTGGCTCAGTGGGTTAAGCCTCTGCCTTCGGCTCAGGTCATGATCTCAGGATCCTGGGATGGAGCCCCACATCAGTTTCTCTACTCAGCGGGGAGCCTGCTTCCCCCCCCTCTCTGCCTGCCTCTCTGACTACTTGTAATCTGTCAAATAAATAAATAAAATCTTAAAAAAAAAAAAGAAATGAAATTCGAATACATGCTACAACATAGACAAATCTTGAAAATATTTTGCTACATTAAATAGGCCAGACACAAAAATGCAAATATTGTGTGATTCACTTATAAGAAGTAACTAGAATTGGCAAATTCACAAGGACAGAAAGTATAATAGAAGTTGCTAGGGCTGAGGAGAGGGAGGGATGGGAAGTTATTGTTTAAGGAATACAGAGTTTCTGTTTGGAATGATGAAAAATTTCTCTAGTTAGTAGAGATGAATGTAATTAGTGGTACTGAATAATATACTTACAATAGTTAAAATGGAAAATTTTATGTCATGTATATTTTACTAAAAAAATATGAAAAATAATTCCCAATTACCTAAAATTTTATGTCATGTATATTTTACTAAAAAAATATGAGAAATAATTCCCAATTACCTATAAAAAAACTTAAAGTTTCATATTCCAATCTCTTTATGACCAAGCTCCTTATCTTCTTACCCTCTCTTACTGCTTCCTTCTTTGTTTTGTCCCAGCACTATCTCAAGAATCCACAGGTTCTGCAAGAATGTTATATTGCTTCAACCTTTTGCTCAATCTGTTATGTTTAAAGAATGGTCCTTATTTCTTATTATATGAAGAGTCCAAGTCACCTTTCAAAAGTAAGTTTACACATTTTTAAGTTCACATTTTAAGATTTACTTAACAAATCTCTACACATCCTACTTATTTGCCCAGAACTGGGCCACTATCATTGATAAAGGTGCATGTCCCTACTATAAACACCATGTTTGGGGCTCCTGGCTGGCTCAGTGAATAAAGCAAGTGACTCTTCACCTTGGGGTGATGGGTTCAAGCCCCATGTCGGGCACAAAGCTGACCTTTTTAAAAAAATCATGTTGTTCTCTTGAGTGCTGTTGATTCATAGCTATTGATGAATAACACCTGCAAAAGGGGACCAGTTTTAAGTATCATCAATATATTTCTAACTTAAAGAAATAAAATTTCAGTCTCTTTCCATTTATAAACCTAGACTATGCATCTGAAGAAACTGATAATCATTTTTTTGGACAGTAAAGAAAGCCAATTTTGACATCCATAGAAAAACAGAAAAAATACTTAAGGTATGGATAAAAATAAAGAAAGAAAATTCTGGAAGATTCAGATAGCACTCTCTGGGAATAACTGGTCTCTCCTCTTACTTGTTGGTTCCATGAGCTAATAAATGAGCTCTGCCCCATAACTCCTCAGATTTAAGTTTCTTTCATTTGCAAACTCAATGACTACCTTTGATTACTTCTCTGTTTATATACCTATGACCTTCCAATATTATCTCACTAAATTATTTTATTTTGTCACTGCTAGATAGTGAGTCCATTAAGATTAGGTCCTTGTTTCTTCCATCTTCGTTTTTCCAGTACCTACCACATTAAATTTCAAAAAGAGTTTCATACCTTTAAAATTGTTAGTTTTCTTCATAGGTCATAAGTTGTGTTCATGCAGATTAGTCAGATTTCTGAACTCTGTAACCCCCATGCTAAACATTAAAAATGTAAAGATAAAAATATGACTTGATTCTTTGTCAATTCTAGACCCCAGTAAGAACAGACAGATACACACTTTTAATTTTGATACAATGTGAAAAGTGATGAGATGAGGTACATGTACTATATATGAGGCATGTAGCTTTGGATATTTTCATTCATCATTTGTAAGCATCATTTTTGCTAAAATAATTACACATTATTTTGTTATGATGAAACAATAGGAATTTATCATAATTTACTTAATCATGCTTCTATTGTTAATTTTTCTACAGTTTCAATATTAATTCATTTATAAATAACACTAAGCTGAATATTTCATTTCACTTATAATTTCTTCATTTCTAATATGTCCTTAAGACAGATTTCTTAAAGTACAGGCATACCTTGGAGATAATCGTGGGTCTGGTTTCAGGCCTCCACAATAACACAAGTATCACAATAAAGAGAGTCGAATGTTTTGCTTCTCAGTGCATGTAAAATTTTTGTTTACACTATCATATAGCATCGTGTCTAAAAAATGTACGTAACTTAGTTTAAAAATACATTATTACTAAATAATATTGACCATCATCTGGTAGAGGCTCTTGCCTCAGTGTTGATGGCCACTGACTGATCAGAGTGGTAGTTGCTCAAGGTTGGGGTCATTGTGGCAATTTCTTAAAATAAGACAATGATGAAGTTTGTCACATTGACTTTTTCCTTCATGAATGACTTCTCTATAGCTGTTCAATAGCATTTTACAAAGAGTGAAACTTCTTTCAGATTTGGAGTTAATCCTCCCAAACCCTGCCACTGCCTTATCAACTAAGTTTATACAATATTCTACGTCATTTACTGTCATTTCAGCTATTTTTGCAGATCTTCACCAGGAATAGTTCCAGCCCAAGAAACCCCTTTCGTTGCTCATCCATGAAAAGCAGGCTCTCATCTATTCAAGTTATATCACGAGCTTGCAACACCTCAGTTACATCCTCAGCCTCCACTTCTAATTCTTGTTCTCTTGCTATTTTCACCACATCTGTGGTTACTTCTTCCATGGAAGTCTTGAACCTTCAATTTGCAAAAAAATGCAATATTTGCAAGCACTGTAAAGTGAAGCAGAGTAAAACAGGTAAGCTATGTAGCCTTGGGTCAACAGCTAAATAAACTGTTAAAGGTGTCAGAGATACAATAAATTTTACATCTAAATTTGGAAGTATTTGAAGCCTATAGGATTTAAATGACTTGTCTAAAGATACAAAGTTCTATTTTTTTAAAACTCTCCTTGTAGTACATCTTCCTTTCCCTTGTGCTTATAACTTCTGCCCAGCACTCATCAACCTTTCTGACCTTGTTGAGTGTAAAAACTTGGTGCCACCTGGCTTACTTATCAGCAGTGGTGGCTTAACCATCCATTCACATGACACCATTAATGGGAGTGGTCACTGGGCCTGGGGGTGGTGTCCCTGGTTAGTAATGCTTTATCTCAATTAAAATATCCTAATAATTACCATTGTACCATGCCATATTAGTACAAGAAAGCTTTTAGCTTCTCCAATAATCACACAACTTTTTTTAATATATTAAAAAACATTTCTTTTATATATAATATATATTACATATAAATATATATTATATAGTATACATTATATACAATATAAAATATATAATATATAATTGAACTTGGTATTGAAAAAATTTGTCTTTACTTGGCCTTTACTTCAGCATTACCAATTAACTCACAGAGGGATCATGGATAAATGTTTTCCACACAATTATTCAGATTCTTCACTTGGAAAACATAACCAGATATGCAGATGTTGAAAAGAGCAGGGTAATCGCTCACCTGTGAACAAAAGCCAAGTGCCCTCTGAAAAGGAAAAACAAATAAGTCATTGAGTAAATTGCATCTTTTGGCAACAAAATGAGTTTAATTTTTGTCTGGTTTTCAAGGAAACATATCCAGTTAAACAACATTAAAAAAAATATCCCCAGTATCCCATTCACTAAAGGGGATGTTTGTGTTTATCATTCTTCTCCTATGCCCACTGCCTGAGGCAGTGGAAGGATTTTCTTGCTGCCCCTTTGCCTTATCTCTTCCAATTTTATATCTCCATCCTCAGTAGACTCCAAGGGCCACTGTAATGAATACAAATATGCTTGCTATATTAAGACTGTGAAACCACAGTTACTGGTTCCCCTATTCCCTCTGCTTCAGTGGGATATATCTCAATGAGGCTATTCAATAAAGCATCATTTTACAGTAGTAGAAAAAGAACCTGGCCTTTTGCCATCTCCCAACTACTAATAAAGGTTTCTTTTTCTAATAGTGGAAGTAGGCTAATGAAGGACATATTTGCAGTAGAGGTTAGTTCCATTTTTAATGTATGAGTTCAGAGAGACCCCCATTTCTGGACAGTTGGAAGTTAAAGCAAAGAACTTATTTATTGCTTTGAAATCATATTGTTCTTTTTTTCAGCTTTATGAACCCTTGATTATTTAATCACTAATTGTTGCAGATGTGCTGTAGCCCTCAAGATTAAAGTAAAAGTAAGAGGTCCTAGACAAAGGAAAATATAAAAGAGATACAAATGGACTTCTGTTCCTGTGAATTAGTCTTTTAAAACACTTTTGAACACCATTCTATCCCCATTGCTCATTTGTTTGTCTTAAAAATAGAAGAATCAATGAAACAAGATGGAATTGGGAGGGAGACAAACCATAAGTGATTCTTAATCTCACAAAACAAACTGAGGGTTGCTGGGAGGAGGGGGGTTGGGAGAAGGGGGGTGGGGTTATGGACATTGGGGAGGGTATGTGCTTTGGTGAGTGCTGTGAAGTGTGTAAACCTGGTGATTCACAGACCTGTACCCCTGGGAATAAAAATATGTGTTTATAAAAAATAAAAATTTAAAAAAAAATAGATGCATAATGTCTTAAAAAATACAACACAACATACTAGACCTTGGGAATATATCACTTAAAAGAAAAAAACAGGGGCACCTGGGTGGCTCAGTGGATTAAAGTCTCTGCCTTCAACTCGGGTCATGGTTTCAGGGTCCTGAGATCGAGCCCCACGTTGGGCTCTCCACTCAGCGGGGAGCCTGCTTCCCTTCCTCTCTTTCTGCCTGCTCCTCTGCCTACTTGTGATCTCTGTATGTCAAATAAATAAATAAAAATCTTTAAAAATAAAAATTTTAAAAAAAGATAAAAATAATCTTCCTAAAGGAATTTCCTTTCTGAGAAGTCACAAAAATGATCAACTAGGACTTATCACTTATTAACTATTTTATACTTGTCTGGAATTAAAAGTAAAATAAGTGCAATGCAATTGTACATTAGAAAGATTAGTACCAGTCAGGGAAAGTTTACTTGAAGAAGTAGGTTTGGAAATGAGTCTTAAAAGATGTATACCTTAATAAGGAGGATCACAGACAAAGGTAATAACATTGTATCAACACCAAGGTAGGGAAGAAATTGGCATATTCAAAGAATTGGAAGAATGTTAATGTTGTAGAATCAAGGAACCATCCTGATCACTGTATCTGAAAATGGTGTGTTAGGATTGAGTAAGAAAAGCTAAGACTTGAGAAAGAGTTTGGTAATTTATACCATGATAATGGTAGAGCAATTGATAAAAGTGGATGAATTTGAAAAACATTTGGAAATATTTATGTTCCATGGCAACAGGGGATTAGGGAGAAATAAGAGTCAAAAGTGAATCCTGTGTTTCTGTCTAGAACAGTTGCAAGGATGGAGGTTGTAAGGCTTTGTTGAATCTTATGGTCAAAGGCTCTTGATTTCTTGTCATAGAATCCCAAGCCAGCATAAGGAAAAAAAAAAACAAAACAAAAAACACTGTAGAATTAGGATATTTATCAACTTAAAAGATAACCAAAAGTTCAGAAAAAGAGATGTAGAATTGGTTTCATGGTTGATTGGAGGTCAATATTACAACACAGTCGACTTCCCTTTTACCTCTTATTATTGATTCTTTCAAACTGTTGGTTTGATTTTTCCTATTCGGTAGATGGGCTTTCTTCTTATTCCCAACTATAGATATCTTTATAAACCAGAAAGCCAGTAGACACTGGGAGCTTCTCTTTGCCACTTTTAATTTGGTAAATCCCAGGGTGAAAACAAACAAACAAACAAACAAACAACCCTATTGCATACTTTTAAAAAAAATTAAAGTGTAGTTGACATACAGTGTTACATGCAATTAGTTTTAGGTGTATAACAGTGATTCAACAACTCTGTATGTTATGCTGTGCTCACTCACCACAGTGTAGCTACCATCTGTCACCACATGATGCTATTACAATACCATGGACTATGTCTCCTTTGCTGTACCTTTCATGTCTATGACATTCACTCCATGGCTGGAAGCCTATACCTTTCTCTCCCCTTCACACCTTCAGAATTCCTATTATCTTTGTTTGTTTCCTGTGATGCCTTCCTGTGGCCAGAGGTGCAAAATCATTACCTAAGAAAAGAATGAGCGGACAAAGCTACTGGGTGATCACTTTAAGGTATGACTGATTTTAAGGTATCACAGTTTGTATTTGCCAGCATGGAGATGATGAATATCCAAACATCACCTTGAGGGTAGAGAAAAGCTGAGTTCTATAAATATTAACTTTTAGATACCTGTAAACATCTATTTGTAAGTGTTGATAAGACAGTTTGATGATCAGATCTATAGCTCAAAGTTGAGATCCGAGCTATAGATAACTTTGGAATGAATCATATACGGATGACAATTGAAGCCATAGCATTTAAGAGATAACAAAAGGAGAAAGTATAAAGAGAAAAGAATACACTTGAGATGTATATTGATGCAACATTTGAATTATCAGGACAAAGAAACTGAGGAGTAGGAGCCAGAAAAACATAATGAAGGCCAGAAACCAAAGAAATAAGGAAGGGGTTATAAACCTTTCAAAAAGGAAGGGCTTATCAACAAGAGCATGCTGTGAAAGTAAAGCCTGAAACATATCCACTGGATTTAGTGAAATGAAAGGCATTGTTGGCCATGAGTGTCATATTGGTGGAGTGGTGGCGGTGGAGAAGTCTATTAGAAAGTGGAGAAAGTGAGAGACAATAACTCTACAAGAGGTGACTTTGCACCAGAACTTTGACAATTGGGCTTAACTGAAACTGAATTGAGATTAGGAGTTTTTCTTGTGATTTTTTTTTTTTATTTGGTATGTATGTGTGGGCGCTTGTGTGTATGTTTAAGGCGGAACAGATGGTCATGCTTAATTGCTAATGGGTCTGTGCATATTTTATTCTTCATTTAAAACTTTACATTAAGAATACTAATGAGAAGGAGTACAGTACAAGAAGCTGAAAGAAAGATATAAGGAAAACATGAAGAGGAGAAAAATTATAATGGATACTTTTTCTTTTCTTAATCTTAAAATTTTACATCAACTATAAAGTTTGACATTTAAATATTATCTTATTCACTTTGCCTTTGTCACCCTCATATTCTCAATGAATTTTCTTTTTCCAGTTCATGATTAACATCAGAATATCCATTAAAGTACATAACAGGGTGGGACACAGAGCAAACATTCTATAAATTATACTGGGCATTCAATTCCGGTTTATATAGAAAACCAAGACACACAGCAATTTGTGCTTATTTCTCTCAGTCCACTCTTAATGGTTTATAAAATAAAAGGATGTTTAGTCAAATGAAATGATCACACATTCTATGCACTTATTAATATTGTTAAGAATATTTATGTGTATTTTGAAAATATCAGTTGCAAGAATAGTTGCAGAGCTCTGAACCTGGAATTTCACATATGCCCAGGCAAGGGAAGTCTGTTAATAAATTTTTGTGTGAGGATCCCTTTGGCAGGCACAAATGATTGGGCATTTTAGATATGGAAGTTAGTCTCCAGGACCATGCTCCCTAAAGATTAAGGGGAAAATATTGGTCTTAATGTCCTTAGAAATTACACTAGTAGGAGAAGACATGCCTAGGAAGAAAATAGTTGAGATTCAAGTATGAGTAAAAAGGTAAAAGAAAATCAGTGAAGGATTTATGGGTAAATGGTATAGCACTGAGTCTTAGTTACTTTGTGTCAAAACCAATGTGTCTAACCAATGTTAGAGACTGAGACAGATAGAGCTGTAGCAATACGTGAGTTGGAGAACACTTACATGCAGACACACCCAACCCTTGGGTACAGACGCACATGCATTCATACATGTGCAACATTGCTTGTGTTTTCCATCCAGAATCTACATCACAATGCAGTAGTATTTTTGTCTTGACAAGTCTGTCATTAACTTTAACTGAAACATTAACTGAAACATTACATTAACTGAAAAAAGACATCAACCACAACATGGGAAACTATGAAATGCAACAGGAAATATACATAAAGGTGGTTGTAGGATAGTGATGCAGAAGAGACAGGGGAGAATTTTATAAGTAAAGTGTATACTGTAGACTCTTTTGGCGTCTTTGGAAGAAGAAAAGATGTTCATATATACAGACACGGCATAATGTGGTTTTTATTTAAATCACAGTAAAGACATTTGAAGTACTGTGCTACTAATAATTAAGGTTCTCTTTCTGTGCCTTAAGCCTTTTCCAATCTCCCAATCCTACTTTGAAATCCTGATTTCTTCCCAACGCTCACCCCAACTTGAGTTAAGCCACAGAAACTCTGTACAAGTCACTGCACTTGCATTTCTCCGGAATTCACCATTTTTCCTCCATTGCTGCACACCTTAAGCTTTTGGTAGTTCTTGCCTTTACAGCTTGAATTTCTTCCTCCTCTCTCTCTTCACTTGGATTTGGAAACCTAAGTGTGTACTCAAAGAAATTCCAGAACTTCCATAAGACACTAAATAATGAGTAATAAAGACCTCAAAAGAAGTTTGTCCATTATTTTCCAAAGTTGCTTTAGGTCCTCACAGTGATCAGAAACTACAAAGCAGGACATTCTATATATTCGGGTGACAGGGCCACCTTAGCCTAGTGCCCACTCTGTGTGTACTCACGTGGATCCCTATCTCTTCCTTCAGAGAGTATATCTGGCTAGGAACATCTGCAGTGAAGAAGGAATCTCTTTTATCATTTCTATGTTGCATTAGGTACAGTGAGAAATATGAGGGAGGTTGGAGGGAGAATTTTAGGGTAAAAAGAAAAAGCTTCCATACATCACAAAAGATCAACACTTAGAAAAAAAAATACACTGGTACTAAAATTTTGGATGGGTAGTGAATGCAGAATAAAGAAAGGAATGTTCTAAATAAAAGTGGGAGTGACCAAGGGAAAGTCTTCAAGACCATGTAAGCACGAATTCTCACCACTTACTATACTAGGAAGGATGTCAAAAGGTACAGTGCCAATTCCACGTGAGAAGTGAACTATGATTAAAAATAAGAGTTGTACAGAGATTTGACCT
Organism: Mustela nigripes; assembly: GCF_022355385.1. Classification (NCBI taxonomy): domain Eukaryota; kingdom Metazoa; phylum Chordata; class Mammalia; order Carnivora; family Mustelidae; genus Mustela; species Mustela nigripes. Next base: position 62,687,869 of record NC_081564.1, read on the forward strand.
GACTCAACTAGGAGAGTTTGTAAAGCAACATTGGCTCAGTTGTTCCTTCTACTTTTGCTTCTGACCCTAAGCCTGAAGTCACAGATCAGGGAATCAGGGAAAGAAAATGAACATGAAGCAGACTGGATAACTGAAACCTGTGCCTGTGTCCTACCAGATCCGATGTTCTCTCCCTGTGGTTAGGTCTCCAACTTTGTTGCCATGGGGACCTGAAGCTACACCCCCACCTGGCCACAAATGTGGAAAAACTACAGAAAGAAGTCCTGTGGAAAGTAGAGGAGGTGTGTGACACCCCCCCCCCCGCCCCCGCTGCCCTCACCAGCAAACTGAGCCAATCTTAAACCTGTGAGAGCTCCAACAGGGCCTGGCCTCTATCCACCTCCAAAGAATAGACATGGCTTCTCTTCACTTCTCCTCATCTTAAACATCTTTCTCTTCTGGCCAGCCCTCATCAGAGATGTATAGGGAATTAAACTCTGAGAAACCCAGTTTAGTTTAACCAAGTTAAAAAATTACAATGATGTAGGTATCTTCTAGCCAAAGTGTTCAGGTCTGTGGCTTGATTTTCACTGAAGAGCAAAACCAAATCTTTCTTGCAAAAAAACATTATTGTTTAAGAGATACCTGCAGACTCTAGGTACCATTGCATTGACCTCCTCCAAATGAGTGAAGCCCAGATGAGCTGTGGCTAAGTCAAGGAAACAAGGAATTTTGAAGGGTCTGAACTTGAAGGGAAAGTTACAATGGTTATTTTCAGTTTATTAGGAAGGAATCCAAAAGCTGAAAATCATCAGCCATTTTTGTTAAGTTCACAAATATCAAGCTAATAAGTATTTACCAAACCAGCCAGTTTTATGTAGTTGCTTAGTTTTCTTTACTCCCATTTCATTCTTTCATGATAGGTGTTTTTAAAACACATCAAGGGCTGATCAGGAACACCCTTACATATGTCATTAGTACATAATTATCTAAATAATGGGACTTGGGAGACACTAGGAATGCTACTCTCATGTAGCATTTTTCTTTTGCCTGTAATTCCACTGCTCATAATTTCTTTTTTTTAAGCATATTCCACTTCCTCCAACATCCTGTTGCATATGCATGGGGTGACCCAGTTAGTAATGAGTTCATCATACTTTTTTCTTCTAAGGAAAAATGAAGCAGAAAAAAGAAAGAAAGAAAGAAAGAAAGAAAGAAAGAAAGAAAGAAAGAAAAATACACTTGATATCTGAGAGAGCAAGAGGAATAAGAACCAGATTTCATTATATTAAAAGTAAATGTCCTTAAGTTTAGCATTTGGCCATGAAAAGTATTATGTCAACAGCAATACTTTCTGTCAAAAGTCTTAAGGAAAAAGCATTCCAGCACATCAGAAGCTCACTTAGCAGTAACCATCGACAACACTTTGTGAATGCACAGGGTACATCTCATACTGGTCCATGGGCAGGGCCTGCGATCAATGAGGTATAACTCAAACCAACCCTAAGAGGAAAGCACTGTGATTACCCTTCTCTGCCAGATGATGAAACAGAGTCACAAAAGTGTTAGGTAACTTATTGAGGCCTACCCAGTAGAATGTGGAACTGAAATTTGAGTTTAGAAAAGTCAGAGGCTGAGAAGGAATTCTCCAATTTGATTAACCTTTACTTAATATTCAAGCAAATAAATTCACACAATCACCCTCAAAATGGGAAAAAAAAAAAAAACGGCTAAGTAAAGCAATTAGGAGTGAAGAAAAGGGTTTTCACATAGTAAAATATTCACAACTAAAAATATGGAGGAATTATATTCAAATATGAATGGAATGCAGAAAATATGGATGATTTTTAAGTGAGGCCTGAAAATGAAAGTGAACCATTGGATATGAAAATGTCACGTGCACAACATCCTGTTCCATGCATCTGACCCACTTTTCTTCATCTGAAATGTTCTCTCCCCATCTCTCTACTTCTCCAAATTTGATTTATTTATCAAGGTTCAGTTGCGAATGTAGACACAAGTCCCATTATCAATGTGCTGGAAACACTAATTAAGCCAAAGGACAGCAGTGTTCCCAGTTATACAATGAGGACATGAGGCTAGATGTAGAGTGGCAGATTGGACAATACCACTTTTCCTTTGTAAACAGAACCCCACTTTTGTCCAGGGCTAATATGCTCAGTGCCAAGTAAGGTAACTCTTTTCCAAGATCTACCAAGATACCTTGGTAGATATGGATGGTTGTGTGACAAGGTTATAACCAATAATGCATAAATAGATTTCTGCTAGGTGTTCTGGACATGGTTTTTATTTTTTGCTTTTTTTGCTCATTGTTATTGAGAGAAAAAGACATTTCTGTATGGCATTGCAACTTCCCTTTTCTCATTTTCAAGGCAGATGTTATATTTGGAGTTGCACCAGCCATGTTTGACAGTGAGGCAAATAAATAAAGAAATAAGTCCCAATATGTTAACAATTGCAAAAATAAAACAAAGACCTTGCATTGCTGATGGAAGTGTTGAGCATCTAAATCAATTACAGCAGTATTTCAAGCTTCTTTATAAAGGAGAAATACTACTTTCCTTTTAAAACTATTTGGGCTATACTTAATATTAGTAGTAATGGGGGGGGGGTATTTCTAGCTTTTATTTTCAGAGATTTTCAAACTGAACTGAGTAAGGTTCTGAGACTCCCAAGAAATGTCCATCCTAAAAATGTAGGGGGGATGATTTGGGGACACATGGAATCTTACCCTTTCTCCTAACTTTACCCATGAATATTCTACTTTTTAACAGTTACATGTTACATTTATGCATAAGAGTTTATTTAAAGATATATTTCACTTATTAGAAAATGTTTAAAATCCTTTGTCTGGCTAATTTCTAACTTCCCTTCCAGCTTTAAAATCCCAATTTCTGAATTCTTTCCTGAAACTTTCCCTAATATCACTAAAAGTGGTATTTATTTTTTACTTATTTTCTATGTTATTGTTTGACATTTTATTCTGACCATTTAGCATTTACAATCTAGTTTATGTGTATAATGTATGACACATGTTTATTTGTATTAGTCTTGCCTACAGAGATTGTCAGTTAAAGACTATAGAGTTTGAAGTAGTTCCAGGTATGTAGTCAGAGTCCACTCATTGGACTATACGCCATCCAACACCCTCTGATTCTTATCACCTGTATATCACCTGCATTTCTTATCACCTATATTTCAGGTTATATTATTCATCACATTCAGAGTACAGTGGATGAAAATTACAAGTATTTTCTACCCTCGAGATCCTCATCATAAAGTTAGAAAGGGCTCCTTTTCAAAGAAAAAGACGCCCCTACAATCATTTTTATCTGAATTTTCCCCATGCCTCTAGCCTGACCTTGCCTTTATTCCTGATGTATAAAGAAAGTTGCAGGCATGGAGTTGCTAGGATTATTCCAGCATAATAAGAGTTGTGGGTTTTTTTTTTCCAAGTTGCAGAATTAATGTGTCATTTTTCTTTATAGCTTCTGACTTAATTTCTATTAATGTTGCTGATCAAGAAATTCATCTGAATGAATTAGTGGTTTTCTACCTTTATGCTGATAGCACAAAAGGCTAGATAGGTAATGTCAGAGTATCTGCAAGAGGCAAATAAAGAGATCAATACACTATGTAAATAGCTTTCACACAGCATTTTATTTTATTTTTTTTCTTTTATTGCTGAGTTGGTGCAAGCACAACTGTGGGTCATAGGGAAGCATTAAAAAGCTACTCACAATTGAGATGATCAATGATAGCATTTTGGAAAAGATGCTCAATCAGTAGCAGGAGAGGCCTCCTATTCTGGAGTTCAAATTTTCATTCATTTGTGTATTTGAGGAATATTTATGACATGCCTTTAATGTAACAACTTTGCTTGACACTGAAGAAGCCAAGATTTACAAGACAGTTCCTGCTCCCCAGAAACATGCAAAGAAAAGAAAAAAGATAAGAAGAAAAAAGTACAACCTTTCTTGAGGTAGGATTTATCTAGCACTGTTATGACACAAGGGAGTAGCTTAATAAAAACAGATAAAATTATTAGTAGCCAAAATAGGTGCCCCACTCACTGAAGTCCACAGATGCACTCAAACCTCCTTTCAAAGTCTAAGTGCTAATTATTTCAAGGTAGTCCTGACAAGAGTGTAACTCATTTCTTAGACTTTTGGAAGTCAGGAGAGACTAAAGAATGGAGAGGCTGACCATGCACGCAGAAAAATAAAGTGGGCAAATGAAGAACTGATAGCAATGGGGGCTGTCAAATAGTTACTGGAAGCCCACATGCCATAATGGCAGACACACACCAAAACTGTATCATTCAGAAGCTTTTCAGTGGGGGGCAAGCAGGACTGCATAGCTGGGGAGGCTGCAGAACAGGCTCAAGAGGCATCCATAATAGACAAGAGTCAACTAGTATTTGAGGTTTTTTTTTTTTTTTCACATGTTTATTTCATTTATTCCTCACAAAGACCCTGCTAAAGTAACTCGTTCTAGTTAACAAATGAAGAGATGAAGTCTCTAACTAATCAAGAAACATATTCAACATGAATCATGAATATGAAGTTCAAGATGTTAAATTAATTTAAATATCTAATTTTGATTACATCTTTGAGTTTCTGGGCTGCTTGGGAACCACTCTGTTGAGGGGTTTCATGATTATAAATCTGTAAATGGCATTTAAGAGTTTCCTAATGTTGGGGCACCTGGGTGGCTCAGTGGGTTAAGCCTCTGCCTTCAGCTCAGGTCATGATCTCAGGGTCCTGAGATCGAGCCCCACATCCGGCTCTCTGCTTGGCAGGGAGCCTGCTTCCTCTCTGCCTGACTCTCTGTCTACTTGTGATCTCTCTCCGTCAAAAAAAAAAAAAAAAAAAAAAAAAAAAGAGTTTCCCAATGCTTTAATCCTATTAGAGGTAGATAGTCCTAATTCAGAGAACAGTTAATATGACCACATTTAAAATATGTAAAGAAACCAAGAACATTCTTCAAGAACAGCATGTCAAATGTGCTGCTGTTCTCAAAGACAGAAAAACCTACTGATTTCACCCTTGATCCTTAAGACTCAGCAAAATCCGAAGTAAAAATTTAATACTCAATTAGCATGATTTAGAAATGGTTGATTACTGTTCTATGTTTTTGTTTTTTAATTGTCCCCACCCAGTGATCCCGGTAGAGTTTTTCCCTCTTTTTTCTTTATGTACCTCAACTACTTCTCCTTTCTTTTCAGATGAATCATAATGACAATGCTCCATGACCTATCCGTCAGAGTGGCCATAGATAAACACTCTATGTCCCAAATGGCCTTTCTGTACCAGAACCCCCTGCATGGCGAAATCAGAGAATGAGGAAATCTTCCACATATCTCATGTGGATGGCAAATAACCCTAAGATATTTTCTTTGTATCCAGTGTTTTAAAGATATCCCAAATAGTTCATTTTAGTGCTTAACATGACATAATGAATTGGCTCTTTCTAGAAAACCTGTTTTTTAATGGTCTAATTTTATTGCACATTGAAATTCATATTAAATTTATTGTGTTTTGATCTTTTTAATTTTCACTCAGCATTTACTTTATTTCTGAATATCTTGTAAAGGTATGTGATTGAGTTTATACTTTACAGGAATGACCTAAAAACCATTAGAGGGAGGCAGGGGACCCTGCATATCTTATTCATGTATCCATCTTTATAGTTAAGAGCATGGGCTGTGGGGGGTGAGAGTGACCCATGCTGTTTATAAGCTTAAGGCCGTGGACATTCTACTTGACATTTCCAAGTGTTAGACTTTTCCTTTTTGGAAAGACGATACTAACCTCACAAGTTGATTACAAGATTGTGTGGCATAACTTATTTAAAGCAGATACTGAATTCCCAGTAAAAGAGTATTGTAAATTATATCATAGTTTTTATTATCTAACACAAAGCTTAAATAAAAGGGCCTGAGAGATTTATTTGATCATGATGATGACAAAATCTCAAAAGATGCTAAAATTCCATTCCTTGATCATTACTGTATTAACAAGTAGTACTCACAGTTCCAGTTCCCCAGAAAATGCCACATTTGCTTTCGAGTTCCGGTTGGTCCAGTTGGCTCTCTATTAAACAGTGATGACATCATTCAGGTTATTTCACGTTTCTTCATTTCACTTTCCAGTCTTTGCCACTTCTACCCTCCCAACTCCTCTGTGCCCTCCTAAATTAGTAAAGTGGCTGTCAAACGACCCTTGCAGGGCATCCTTCCCATATGTCAAGTGCAGAAGAGATGTTGGGCTTATAATAAAACAAAACAAAACATGCACTTGATTTTCAGATCTTCCATAAAGTGACTCTGTAATGTTAGGCAAGACAAGTAGCTTTTCTGTGTCTTAGTTTACACCCCTGCTTTCCTAGAAAGAAATTTATAAAACTTAATTGCAGTAAATATGTTTATAATGTCCACAGGCATTATGTCTATAATGATGTCCAAATGTTAGGCATTCTGTGATACTACATGCTCCAGATTATGTCTTTGTATTGAATACCTTTGTTTTAAATGACTTGATTCTGTGTGCATTTCCTCAGTCTCGGCTTAATTATTTTTATCTATCACATGAACTACCTAAAAGTACTAGTAATGTTAATTGGTACTTACTTGATAAAAGATACTTTTTAAATTTTATTTATTTATTTTAGAGAGAGTGCACCAGGGGAGAGGGGCAGACAGAAATTCAAGCAGACTGCTAGCTGAGCTCAGAGCCCCACTTGGGTCTCAATCCCACAACCCTGAGATAATGATCTGAGTGAAACCAGGAATTGGATGTCCAACAGACTGAGCTACTCAGTGCTCCTACTTGATACAAGATATTAACACAGCCCAGGTTGAATATTTGGATTTTGTTAGAAGGCTTCAAGGTACAAAATGCAACTATTAAGAGTAGATCTAGTGAAAAAAATACAGTTGCCTCTGAGCTCAAATTGGAAAATTCTAGGAAATATATTTGACACAGGCAAGACTTCTGGTGTTATAGAAGTTTTATTTTAAGTTTCCTATAGATGGGTGACCCTTTGATTGGTATAAAACCTAAACCATTCTCCCTTGCATTAAACTTTACATCTCATTCTCTAACAATGGGAAAAAGAAGCTTTTGATTTCATGGTTGTCTGTTGGATGATTAATGAAGTAAGAGACACAACGCATCGTGAAACAGTGGGGGTGAGGTGACTTCAAGTCTGATATAGACACAGAAATGAAGAAAAAATGTTAGCTGTTTGGTACAGGCACCTTACACAACTTGTTAATTGAAGTGTGTCTGGATGTAGCCTCCTCAGCCACTAGGGGTCAGAATTACACAGCACACTCACAGGACAAGGACCACTGGTGAGCCAAAAAGGAGGGACTAGAAATCCCCATTTGGAAATGGTTTTGAGCATTGTGTGCAGAGAGTACACTGAAAAAGCATTTGCCATATGCCTGCCAGGTCTAATTATATGTTAAAGGCTAAGAACATGCAATTGGCACATAGACTTGCTCAGCCTATGTTTCAAGCTTTATTTTTTCTTTTCCCTCATAAGATACCACTTGGAACTAGATTTGAAAGAGACTCTCCCTGACTCTAGGGGTCAGATTTCTGACAGCCGCCATGGCAAGACAATTTGACATTGAAGAATTCAAAATTTTCTGGAGAAAATAGGATTAAGAGGGGCAATATGTATGGTTAACCTATGGAAAGCTATTATAAATACATCAATCTTCCCAAAACCAAAATGATAAAACAGCAGAGTAAAAAAAAAAAAAAAAAAAAAAAAAAAAAAAAAAAAAAAAAAAAAAAAGAAAGAAAGAAAAGAAAGAAAGAGAGAAAAAGAAAATAAATATAAATAAATAAATAAATAAATAAGATTTTTAGATAGGAAAATGTGAATGGTCTTTTATATATTTTAAAACAATGATGGATAGCATACTATATATTTCTAACTACAATCTCTTGGCTCATCAAAAGCTTTTCCTGATTGCCCTACAATTTCAAAGAGGTCCATATAATTGTTTTCATTTACAGCAAATAATAAAACCAGGCTTCTGGTTTGATTAGTGGAGAGCTTCTGCTTCTGTCCCTCAAGTTCCACTATGGACCCTAATTTCAATGCTTCTGGGTTTCCTCTGTTACATCCTGCACATTGGTACAGCTCTCTCCCTACAGAAACCAGTCACAGAGAGCTCTTGTAAGACCTACATTTATGCCTCTCATTTTCTTTTTTGCTTTTCAAAGTCTTTTTGTAGAAACTTAATTTTTTGCCATTTGCTTTACCTTCTTTTTGTATTAGCAGCCAGCAGTCTCCTTTTTCTCTGACTGTATTCAAATAAATCACATTTTGTGAATATGGGAACAGAAAAATTTCACAGTTGCCAAAAAGTTGTTCAGACATAAATTCACAGAAACAATTTGGTAGAACTTTTGGTTGGAGATATATATGTATATATACACACACATACACACACATATACATGCACACACATATATGTATACACACACACAAACACACATATATATATATACACACAAAAATATATGTAAAAACAATGCACAAGCACAAAGGTTGGAGATATATGTGTGTGTGTATATATGTATATATACACACACACACATACACACACATATACATGCACACACATATATGTATACACACACACACAAACACACATATATATATACACACAAAAATATATGTAAAAACAATGCACAAGCGCAAAGGCTTTAAATAAAAGTATGCCATTCTGGAAAGAACAGGATGGCCAGGGCATATCAGGTTTATAGAAAAGTAAAGGGAGAGAGGCTTGCAGTACAGACCACAACTCCATCTGTTCTTTTAACTTCCAGTGATCTCTATAACTGTTTAGGAAATGGGGATTGTGTTGCACAATCCACTCCCAAGAGGATGATTTCACCAGGTACACCTGTGGACCCTGTGGATGGGACTGTGTGTGTGTGTGTGTGTGTGTGTTTCTCATTTCTGATTGTTTTGTATAACTCTAAACATAGTAATCATAACTCTAACCATAACCAGAAAAATTGATTGAATAAATTTACATTCTCTTTGAACAAAGATAAAACATCTCAGAACCAATCAACACAAACAGGAACTACATTTTTACAGATATATGGGCAATTAAGTGCCCTGGTATAAGTTCCCACAGACAGGTAGCTGATAGATTAACAGGTATATGGCTTATGTTTAAAAATCTGTAAAAGAAAAGGAATCTCTGAAATTTACTACGATAAAGAAAAAAGCCTTAAAAAGAAAAAGCCTATTGGAAAGAATTGCAATGAATATGAAAGCAATGTATAGAACAAGAAATATTGAGGCCAGTCTTGGAAAGAAACAACTTCAGTGATAATTGATAAATGAAAATTAGAACAGCAGTTAAATTGGCATTAATGATTTTGTCTGATTTCAGTTACAGAACAAATAAATGCTCATCCAAAATAGTATACTCTATAGTTCTTCACTAAAGATAACCACCTTTTCAAGTAGGACTTTAATCTATGAAATACACATGCGCGCGCACACACACACACACACACACACACACACATCGGCATATCACTAAAATCCGTGGACTTGTGATACTGGCTATTCTTATTTTTTCCTAATGGGGAAGCCTTTGTTTTTTCTCCTACACATCATAGAGAGTTTTTCTTAAGGGCCTTTTAGGTGAGCACATGTAAATCTTTTGTGTTTTCTTAAATTACAAAACACAGATGTACCTATAATTTAATTAGCTATTTTTTTGTTGATAGATATTTAGGGTCTCCATAATGTTTCATTATAACACAGTGATGAAATGATTTTCACACGTTACCATTTGAGATAAAATCTTCACCCTTAAGATTGTCAAAAAAATTAAGTAAGTGATGATATATGGCATTACATGGACATAGGCAAACAAATATCTTCTTACATTCACTACTAGTGGGAGAATATTGGCAATAACCTCTTTTGAGGGCAATTTGGCAACATCTAGGGAAAAAAAAAAAAAAAAAAAAAAACTTGGAAGGAAACACACCAAAGTCTTAGCTGAGGTTATTTCTGGGAAGAGGAGTTAGATTACAGGAGATGCAGTAATTCAGAAAGAATTTAACATTTTATTCTATGTAATGCCACATTGTTTAAATTTTTACAATTTTGTTTCCCTTTATAAATAAAATAAGAAAAATAGAAAAAAATCTATGATCACACACTTTTTGCCTATACATATCATAGACTTTCTATTCCTCTTGAAAATTTACAAAGCTCATTAACACATTTCAACTCTGAGAAGCCCCAAGTTATTCAAATTTTGTGTAATTTATTCAAACAACTCCTATTAATCTCCCCATAATTGAGTATTTCTGTAAAACCCTTTAGAAACCCATGCTGATTGTTGAAGAATATCTGTGAAGAAGAGTGCTTCCCAAAAAACAAAATTTTTCAAAATCTGTCACTCTCAAGTTTTCCACAAATTTCAGGTCCATGCCTTTAGCTTCAATGCCAAGCAACCTCTAAGGGCAAATGACACTTGCCAGGTTGGCTTCGGTAATTAACTCTGTGCTTGATGAACTTTGTGTTTTAAGGCAGTGCCTACTCCTAACCACAAGTATGTGGTCTCTACAGGAGTCCTGCACAATGAAAATCACTTATGCTTAAAGGTAGCAGGAGTGTAAAGTTTTAAGCATGAGCAAGATACAGTATAGTTTCTTCATTTTCTCAAACTACGGCTCCTTTCAGCTTGCCTTCCCTACCTCGGCTGCTGACATTCAAATTGACTTTTCGCATTTACAATAGCAGCTTCTGTCTTGTTTTTACCGTTGTCCACTGAGACCACTGCTGTGATTTTCTGCTGATGTGCAAGATAGAAGAAAGTGTCTGGGAAAATGCACCACTTATTCCAGTCATTTTGCTAAAGGACACTCAAGTGTGGGCAAAGTCGTCAGAGAAAATGACAGAGAGCTGCATGCCGCTGTCAGGAATTGCTTCCTCATCAGTGGCTCAATTTTCAGAAGTGAGACCAAAAACGCATGTGCTCTCCAGCTTTCAGACGAGAAAGAAGTGAAGTACGTGACATCTGAACTAAAGGAAAGAGCCAGATTGGGGAAAAAAGAAAAAGTAACAAAAAGGAGGAAGGAGGGAAGAAAGGCAGTCTCCAGTGATACAGATCCCTGGATAGAAACCCCAAAGTTTTGAAAGACAATCTTAAACTTGATTCAAATGTAACTCAATGGCATTGAATGTCTTCTATGTATTTTGTGCTCTGCATGTTCCAGGCAATGAGAGAAGGCAGAAAACCAAAGTGGAGAGTTCAGGAAAAGAATAAGAGCCATGATTTCAACAGAGTAGCTTGTAACCCAGAAGACAAAACAAATAGGAAAAAAAAAAAAAGACACAGAGAGGGAAAGAGGGGGGTGTAGTTCCATATTTTTCAAAATATGTTCCACTAAACAACAGTTTCTTAGATGCTAATAGGTATTATGACAAAACAAACAAACAACAAAAACAAGAATAAAAACAGAATCAATTAAAAAAAAAAATCTGAGGTCAATTAAATCTTAAGCTTCTCAGGACCTATACTATGTAAATGTGTTTCCTGACTTGCCAAAAGGGAGATTTCAAATCTACATTTGAGAAATTTGAGAATGGAAATCGTTTTTACTGACAGCTGGCCTATTAACACTGAGAGGCTATACTTTTGAGAAGCTGGTTAAGAGACATCAGAGTCCTCTAGTTCTGTCTGCTGCTGTCTAGTTAGTAGGACTTTGGACAAATTTCTGTCCTTCCCTGACTGAACTGTAGTCTTCCCATCTGTAAATAAACTTGCCCAAGATTGTCTTGTTATCCTGTGATTCAAACATGATAGTACATGTCCAGGTTGTCACAGGGGTAGCACAAACACTAGAATATTACCTTATTGGTCAGGCAATGCGTTCTCAGGCCACACCTTCTGGGAATGTTATAATGTAAATGGAAACAAATAAACACACAAACCTTGATTCTGAATACCTATTGGATTTAATAGAAAAATTCAGCTTTGACATTTAGTGGCCATTAAAGCTTTCTACTTATAGTGCTTGCAAGTCTCTGATTAACTCTCCATTAAACTATAGGTCACTATTGAGGCCCAGTAAACCTCCTAAATGCATGGGGCCTCTTTCTGTGAAGGCATTACATTTTCCCTCATCTTCATGGGAAATACCAATATTCATCAGCTTCAGTATTTATGAATTACAAGCAGATGGGCCGTTAAACACACCTTAAATTTAAAACAGTAGAAATCATAAAAATCATGTTCCTAGACTATAATAGATTGAAATAGAACATTAATAAGAGGAAGGTACCCAGAAAATTGCTAGGTACTTGGAAATTATAAACATCTCTAAATAACACATGGATCAAAGAAGTCTCAAGATAAATTTAAAAATATATATATTGAACTAAGTGAAACAAGATTTTACTCATCAAAAGTTGTGGGTTACAGCCAAAACAGTGCTTTAAGGGAAATTTATAGCATTGAATACATATATCAGGAAAGAAGAAAGCTCTAAAATCAATAATGTAAGCTTCCATTTTAGAGAACTAGAGAAAAATGAGTAATTTAAGCCTGAAGCAAGTGGAAAGAAGAACTAATAAATTTAGGACACAAATCAATAGCCCTGAAACCCGGAAGACAATAGAGAAATATCAACAAAACCAAAAAGTGATCTTATGGAAAGCTCAATGGTTTTGATAAAACTATGGATAAATAGATGTTGGAAACAGTTCAAACAAAACAAAATATACACTATTCATAAACTTCACAAAGACCTTATAGAGTAAGTTCTATATTTTTTCCCTATAACTTCATGTAATGGAGATTATATGGTTAACCAGATTATTAGAATCTAAAGTACATATCAAAGGAAGGGACAGCTTTAAAAGAAGAAGGCAAATATAATTTCTTAAAGAGGACAGATATTTGCTACATTGTAAGGGCCAGTTGTACATAAAATGAAGAAATATTTTTACCCCTGCTTTTTTGCCCAAGAGATTTTTTTTCCCTCGTGGAATTTTTCTTAGAACTGAGTGCTATTTATATCTCATTTTAAATCATGTAATTTAAATATGAGTTTTAATAGTGGTGTAGTCCACTAGGGTCATACAATGACTAACAGAAAGTAGGCACAGATAACTCTTAACAGAGATAGACTATGTAAATCCAGGTACCATTCATGCTTTTTAGCTGAAAAACAACTGAAATTAATAAAGATTAACTTAGGGAGGAGCAAGATGGTGGAGGAGCAGGAGACCTAAATATCATTGGATCCCAGGAATTCAGCTAGATAATTACCAAACCATTCTGAAAACCTACAAATTCAACAGGAGATAGAAGAGAAGAAACACAGCAATTCCAGGACCAGAAGGTAGAATGTGTGGAGAAGTAAATCCAAAATGACAGGAATAGATCTCAGGAAGAGGGGCCAGCTCCTTGCAAGGGATAGAGCAGCAGAGTACAAAATCTAAACTTTTAGAAGTCTGCTCCACTGAGAAACATTGCTCAAGAGGTTAAGTGGGGGATGGAGCCCTCATGGGGACAGTGTGTTCTCAGGACTTACGGGGTCACAAAAGGACTGGGGTTTCTGAGTGCAGCAGAGCTGCCAGGTATCAGAGTAGGAAGCCGGCTGCAGAGACGGAGCCAAGGAGTGCACTCTCAGCTCAGGGTTACCTTAAGTCATGATCACAAATCAGGTCTCAACTGGTACCAAAAGATCAGGCTCATTCCCTGCATATTTTCAGACCACAATGTTTTGAAACTAGAACTCAACCACAAGAGGAAAGTTGGAAAGAACTTAAATACATGGAGTCTAACAAGCATCCTACTAATGAATAAAAGGATCGACCAGGAAATTAAAGATGAATTTTAAGAATTCCTGGAAACAAATGAAAATGAAAACAAAACTGTTCAAAATCTTTGGGACATAGCAAAGACGGTCCCAAGAAGAAAGTATATAGCGATACAAGCCTTTCTCAAGAAACAAGAAAGGTCTCAAGTATACAACATAACCAAACCCTATACTAAAGGAGCTGGAGAAAGAACAGCAAAGAAAGCTTAAACGCAGCAGAAGATAAATCATAAAGATCAGAGCAGAAATCAATGAAATAGAAACCAAAAGAACAGTAGAACAAATAATAATAAAAAAAAAAAACTAGGAGCTGGTTCTTTGAAAGAATTAGTAAGATTGATAAATCCTGGCCAGACTTATAAAAAAGAAAAGAGAAAGGACCCAAATAAAATCATGAATGAAAAAGGAGAGATCACAACCAACACTGAAGAAATACAATCATTAGAACAGATTATGAGCAACTACATACCAACAAATTTGACAATCTGGAAACTATGGATGCATTCCTAGAAACATATAAACTACCAAAAATAAGCCAGAAAGAAATAGAAAACCTGAACAGACGCATAACCAGTAAAGAGATTGAAGCAGTCATCAAAAATCTCTCAACAAACAAGAGCCCATGGCCAGATGGTTTCCCAGGGGAATCCTACCAAACATTTAAAGAATTAATATCTATTCTGAAACTATTCCAAAAAGTAGAAATGGAAAGAAAACTTCCAAACTCATTTTCTGAGGCCAGCACCACACTGATCCCAAAACCAGACAAAAACCTCATCCAAAAGAATTACAGACTAATATTCTTGATGAACGTGGATACAAAAATTCTCACCAAACTACTAGCCTATACGATCCAACAGTACATTAAAAGGATTATTCATCACGACCAATTGGGATTTATTCCTGGGCTGCAAGGTTGGCTCAACATCCGCAAATCAATGTGATACAATAAATTAATAAAAGAAAGAACAAGAACCATATGGTACTCTCAATAGATGATGAGAAAGCATTTGACATAGTACAGCATCTGTTCTTGATCAAAACCCTTCACAGTGTAGGGATAGACGGTCCATACCTCAATACCATCAAAACCATCTACGAAAAACCCACAACAAATATCATTCTCAATGGGGAAATACTGAGATCTTTTTGCCTAAGATCAGGAACATGGCAGACCTGTCCATGATCACCATTACTATTCATCATAGTCCTAGAAGTCCTAGCCTCAGTAATCAGACAACAAAAACAAAGAAAAGGCATCTGAATTGGCAAAGAAGAAGTCAAACTCTCACTCTTTGCAGATATGATACTTTATGTGGTAAGCCTGAAAGACTCTGCTCCAAAACTGCTAGAACTCATACAGGGATTCAGTAAAGTGTCAGCATATAATGTCAATGCACAGAAATCAGTTTCATTTCTATACACAAATAGCAAGACAGAAGAAAGAGAAATTAAGGAGGTGATCTCATTTACAATTGCACCCAAAACTATAAGATACCTAGGAATAAACCTAACCAAAGAGGCAAAGAATCTGTATTCAGAAAACTATAAAGTACTCATGAAAGAAATTGAGGAAGACACAAAGAAATGGAAAAACATTCCATGCTCATTAATTGGAAGAGCAAATATTGAGAAAATTTCTATATACCTACAGCAATCTACTATTTAATTCAATCCCTATCAAAATATCATTAATATTTTTCAGTGAAATGGAAAAATAATCCTAAAATTTATATGGAACCAGAAAAGACCCCAAATAGCCAGAAGAGTATTGTAAAAGAAAATCAAAGTTGGCAACATCACAATTCCAGACTTCAAGTTCTATTACAAAGCTATAATCATTAAGACAGTATGATACTGGCACAAAAACAGAAACAAAGATCAATGGACCCTCAACTCTGTGGTCAATTAATCTTTGACAAAGCAGGGAAGAATCTCCAGTGAAAAAAAGAAAGTTTCTTCAACAAATGGTGTTGGGAAAATTGGACAGCCACATGCAGAAGAATGAAACTGGACCATTTCCTTACACTATACACAAAAATAGACTCAAAAATGAATGAAAGAACTCAGTGTGAGATAGGAATCCATCAAAATCCTTGAGGAGAACACAGGTAGCAACCTCTTTGACCTCAGCCACAGCAACTTCTTCCTAGAAACATCACCAAAGGCAAGGGAAACAAGGGCAAAAATGAACTACTAGGACTCATCAAGATCAAAAGCTTTTGCACAGCAAAGGAAACAGTCAACAAAACCAAAAGACAACTGACAGAATGGGAGAAGATATTTGCAAATGACATATGAGATAAAGGGCTAGTATCCAAAATCTATAAAGAACTTACCAAACTCAACACTCAAAGAGCAAATAATCCAACCAAGAAATGGGCAGAAGACATGAACAGACATTTCTGCAAAGAAGATATCCAGGTGGCCAATAGACACATGACAAAGTGGTCAACATCACTCCACAGCAGGGAAATACAAATCAAAACCTCAATGAGATATCACCTCACACCACTCATAACGGCTAAAATTATGAGTCAGGAAACAACAGATGTTGGTGAGAATGTGGAGAAAGAGGAACCTTCCTACACTGTTGGTGGGAATGCAAGTTGGTGCAGCCACTCTGAAAAGCAGTATGAAGGTTCTTCAAAAAGTTAAAAATAGAGCTACCCTATGACCTAGCAATTGCACTACTAGGCACTGACCCTAAAGATACAAATGTAATGATCTGAAGGGGCACATGCACCCAAATGTTTATAGCGGCAATGTCCACAATAGCCAAACTATAGAAAGAACCTATATGTCAATCAACAGATGAATTGATAAGGAAGAATTTTGGTACACACACACACACACACACACATACACACACACAATAGAATACTATGCAGCCATCAAAACCCCCAAATTTTGTCATTTGTGATGATGTGGATGGAACTAGAGGGTATATGCTAAGTGAAATAAGCCAACCAGAGAAAGACAATTATATGATCTTTCTGATATGCGGAATTTGAGAGGTAGGTCGTGGGGTGGTGGTGGAAACGAGGGAACAAATGAAACAAGATGGGATTGTGGAGGGAGAAAAACCATTAGAGAATCTCTGGAAACAAACTGAGGGTTGCTGGGGGTGGCAGGGTTGAGGGATAGGGTGGCTGGGTTATGGACATTGGGGAAGGTGTGTGCTATGGTGAGTGCTATGAAGTGTGTTAGACTGAGGATTCACAGACTTGTACCCCTGAAGCAAATGTTGCATTGTATGTTAAATACATACATGCATACATACATACATACATACATACATAAAGACGCTAAGGTTAACTTAAGAATTTAAGACGCTAAGTTATGTGGTAAAAGAGAGGATCTTTAGGAGGTTGACAATTAGGCTTGGCGTCTACTCTATCAGGATAAATATATAAATAACAGAGTTACTTAAAAGCCACTGAATGTTCAAACTGTGTCTTATCTCTAACTTCATCAAAATGGAGTCAGTCTATTTTCTCCTTTTCCAATCTAGCATCCAGATTCTGGGAAGGTACGTCACATAAGCAGACTCACAGCATGACATGTATCCATGCTCTAGTTGCAAAAGAGGATGAAACTGTATCAGGCAGATTCTGTCTCTGCAATAGGATGCACGCTCAGCCGCTCGAAGCAGAGAACTCCCCGTCCTTAACATAGGAATGGAGGTGCGGTGTTTCAAGCTTGATAGTATTGCAAATGCCATTAGAGTTCTAATGTTATTAAGTGTATAATTATTTTTAAAGGCATTAAATCATATAATTACATCATGTTAAAGGTAAAAAGGACAACTGTGATAACAAGGATAGCAAATTTTATGTATTTTTAGTATATATAAACTTATTTTATATATATGTATAAATACATATATATAAATATAAAAACTATTACTAAATGGGCGTGCATATATGTATATATGTGTGTACATGCATGTCACCAGTCTGAAGAGCCCCTTGCAGATAAGAGCTAATTGGTACTGAATTTATTTTGTGCCCAGCCCAGATATAATCCTCATGATTACTATGATACAAGAACCTAATCCTAATCAATCAGAGTTGGCATTTAAGATAAAATCTACTTGCAAGCATAAAACCACATTATTGTTCAAATGAGAAATCAGAGATTGAAAGACCTTAAAGAACATTCTCAAGTTACTTAGCAAGACAGATAGTTAATGGGAAACTCAGGGCTAATGGCTAATGGCTAACATTTATCTGGCTTCTCAATCTACCAGTCACTATTCTGAGTGCTTTATGTGTAATAATGCATTTAATCCTCATAACAACCATGTAAGATAAGCATTACTATAATTCTCACTTTATGAATATGATGACTGAAGCACAGAATAATAATTTATAGATTCAGGATTGGAATCCAGGTAATCTAGATCAAGAATCCATGCTCTTCTCCATGATGCTAAACTTCTCACAAAACTTAAAAGTACAAATTCTGGCCTTAATAACTACTCTTATCAAACTACTCTTCTCATCTAAAAATTAGTTCTCTTGTACACTCGGGATTTTCTTATAGTATCTCTTGGGTATTAAATATATGATGCATATATACATATATACTATATGAAGCCAATTAGAGGTGAAGAATACAATAATTGAAATGAAAAATACTTTAGAGGGACTCAACATCTGCTTAGATGATACAGAAGAATAGATCAGTGATCTGGACGACAGGGTAGTAGAAAGCACTCAAGATGGACAGCAAAAAAAGAAAACAGAATTTTAAAAATGAGGATAGGGACCTTTGAGACAGTGTCAGATATACTATGCTTATATAATAGAGGTCCCAGAAGGAGAAGAGAAAAAGGGGTGAAAACTTATCTGAAGAAATAATAGCTAAAAACTTCTATCTGATGGGGTACCTATAAAAGACTCACTTTAGACCCAAAGACATACAGATATGAACAGACAAGTTACTAGAAACAAATGTGAATCATTAATCAAAAAACAACAAACACACCAAAGTTCAGGACTAGATGGCTTCACGTGAGAAACCTACCAAACATAAAAAGTAGAATTAATACCTTCTCTCCTCAAAGTATTTGAAAAAACGGAAGAAGAAGGAATGCTTTCAAGTTAATTAGAAGAGGCCAGCACTACCCTATACTAAAATTAGACAAACACACTACCAAAAAAAGGGAAAATTAAAGACCAATATCCCTAATAAATGTAGGTGAAAAATCCTCAACAAAATATTAGCAAACTAAATTCAGTAACACCTGGGCACCTTGGGGACTCACTCAGTTCATTCAGCATCTGACTTCAGCTGAGGTCATGATCCCAGAGTGTGGGATCAAACCCTGTGTCAGCCTCAGTGGGGCACCTGCTTCTCTCTCTCTCTCTCTCTGCCTGCCACTCTGCCTTCTTGTGCTCTCTCTCTTTCTCTGCAAATAAATAAATAAAAGCTTCACTAAATAAATAAATAAATAAATAAATAAATAAATAAAAATTTTACGCTCATGTTTAAGAAGGAAAAAAAAAGTCCCAAGACACAGACTTGTGACTTATATTATCTCTGGTTCTTTGTTTTTCTTATTTGTAAAACAAAATTAGAGGATATGCTTCTAAAATGTGTTCACATGGTGCAAAAAACCTCTTAAATTAAGGGGATTTTTCAAATAATGAATTTGAGAATATTCAAGATATTTAATCAAAATAAATATCCAGGATGAGTGTAGGGTATAGGGAGAATGTCAGAAATGGCACAGAGTCCTCAGTATTGAGGAGAGTAGTGATCAAACCATCTGATACTTGGGTGGGTAAGTGGGTAGGAGGGACACTAGAAAATATTAGAAAGAATAGTGCCCGCAACTCACCCAGGGCCAGAAATAGTTTTTTCTCCCAAGCCAGCCAGAAACACTTAATAATTCAAGGGGTACTAGGCAGGAAAATCATTAAGATCTTGCCTCAGTAGCATAGAATAAATTGACCCTGTACTAAATGATGTTATAGTTCTGTCTAATAAAGCTTAAAAATAAAACTTGAAAGTTTCATGCAGTTTCCAAGAAATTTAATTGCACATCAAAAACAAATTTCAATAAAATTTATAGGATTACAAAAAATATCAAGCATCCAGAAAAAAACATTACAGTGTCTGACATTTACTCAAAAAATTGTCAGGCAGGGAGAGAACAGAAAAATACTACTGACAGTGAGAGGGATAAAACTATCAAAACTGACCCAAATGTAAGCATTAGCAGAGAGACATTAAAAATTATTATTACTATATCCCATATGTTCAATAAACTAGAAGATTAATCATGTTAAATAAAGACAGGTAAGATATGAAAAAGACTCAAATAAAAACTCCAGACATGAAAACTATATTATCTAAGTATACATGTCATGAAAAATACACTGAATGGGATTAATTCAGATTAGACATTGCCAGAGAAGAGATTAGTAGTAAATTAAAGAATAGGGAAGGAAACTATAAAAATGAAATGCAGAAAGATACAAGGTTGGGCACCTAGGTGGCTCAGTGGGTTAAAGCCTCTGCCTTCGGCTCAGGTCATGATCCCAGAGTCCTGGGATTGAGCCCCCAGTTGGTTGAGCTCTCTGCTCAGCAGGGAGCCTGCTTCCCTTCCTCTCTCTCTGCCTGCCTCTGCCTACTTGTGATCTCTCTGTCAAGTAAATAAATAAAATCTTTTTTAAAAAAGGAAGATACAAAGTCAATATACAAAAATCAATTGTTTTTCTATATAATAGCAAGGAGTACTCAGAAATTGAAATTAATATACAAATGACAAATACCAAATGAAATGATTCCCAACATCACTCATCATTAGGGAAATCCATATTTAAACCACAATGAGATAACACTAAACACTTATTAAAATGCCATTAATTCAGTACCATTCCTAGTGTTAGTTAGGATGTGGATCAACTAGAAATTTCATGAAGATATTTGCTCTATTACCCACACATCAGAAAGGACCTCCTTGACCACGCTGTCAACTTATTTTTCATATATGAAACCTTTGGCATAAAGTTTAGTGACTGACATTCAGATATCTTCACAAAACCTACTGTAAGCTTCCAGATGACCCTTAATGATTCTCCCTGTGCTATCTCAGTCTTGAATGAGGGGAAAGGAAGTGTATTCTATATACTATATATAAGTGTATTCTATAAGTTATTCTACATACTATATTCTATAATAATTTAATATATTTATATTAATATAAACTATTAATATATTAATATTTATATAAATATAATTTATATTAATTTATAATAGAATTTAATATATTCTATACTAAATATAAGTGTATTCTATATACTATATTCTGCAGATTTTTGCAGATAAATTAAGATGTAGTTCTCATTTCCAGGGCAAGACTGAGAAAAGGTTCTAGTCTACTATTCCTGTTAAATTATACATATAGATTTAAATACATGCCATTTTATCATGATAAATGCCTTTTATAGAATTTACCTATATGCTATATAGCATATATACCTACATGCTATGAAAGGCATTTATCATGATAAAATAGCATGTATTTAAACAGGATTCATGACTTGATATGCATAACTATTTGTCACTGATAACCTTAAAGGATAAAGCATCAAGGTGGCCTGTATTTTTTCAGGTGACGTTCTTCAACTTACCCAATTTCAGATGAGTCAGGGTAGTTACCTTTCATATAGGTCTATGAGCCATAGCTGAACATATTACTGTTTCTAACTCTAATGATTTTTTATCCTCTGGAGTAACCACTTCTAAACTCCTGCTCACCTTATTGATTTAAGTCAATGAAACACAAGTTATAAGAACTCAGTGAGAAACTAGGGATGAAAGCAATTTCAAGGATGGGGCTAAAACATTGGCCTTGGACCCAATCAGTTCCTAGTATTCTTATTTCAAAAAGAAAAACACTGATATGCTTCTGGTTTTGTTTTTATTTGTTTTGTGGGGGCAGCTTGGTTAAGTGACTTCTGGGCGATCTGCTTGAAATTCTCCTAAGAGGCCCCATGACAGTTTTAGCAACTCTTGGAGTACAGTTTGAAAACACAAATATAATACAATTTTCATTTTATAAACTCAGAAAAGTTAAGTGACTTATAAATATTCACATAGCTAGTGGGAATTTTTCTAACAAGGTGTCTTCTATAACCAGTCCCCTCTTAACATTCAGTAAAATGGATGTACTTTCCATGTCGGCTCTCTAGACTCAGCTCACATCTCACTGATTCTCAGTAACTCATGCCATCAAACAAGGATATACCTTCCTTGATAAAAAAGAGGGAGCAGACTGCCTAACCTACCAAGCAACTCAGGCTTTAGGGTAGTCTGATATTTTCTTCTGTACCATGAGTCTTTATTCAGATGACATCCCTCAGTTGTATCTTATCTTACCTGAAGCTTATCCAGTCATTGCCTCTCTGAGATTCAGTGACAGACTCTGTCTTGTATACATTAAATACTCAGAGGCTAAATTAGAATGGTAAGTATGTCTTTTTTTTTTTAATGATTTTATTTATTTGACAGAGAGCGATCACAAGTAGAGAGAGAGAAGAAGGAACAGGCTCCCTGCCTAGCAGAGACCCCGATGTGGGATTCGATCCCAGGACCCTGAGATCATGACCTGAGCTGAAGGCAGAGGCTTAACCCACTGAGCCACCCAGGCAGCCCCAGAATGGTAAGTATGTCTTGACTGATAGGCCAGCTACAATCTATTGGAAATGACTACATGGGGCTGTTTCTGTTTTCTTTTTCTTTTCTTTTTTTTTTTTTTTTAACAATTATGAATTGGTGTCCAAACTCACAAGAAACAAATTTCATGACTGAATAACAAAGAGTGCTATGACCTCTAGACAGTTATATTTTGGCACCCATGCCATCTACATGCCCCAGTTTTCCTGAATCTTATAAGAACCCCTAGAAGGCAGAGCATTAATACCATATAACTACCTTTCCTGATTAAGTAACCAGCCCCCTGAACTTTTACAATGACTCTTGGCTCCACGCTAGTTACTCTTCTAGGCTTTGAACTTCTTACTCCTTGCCTCACTCTACTCTCCTTCTGTCTTAATTTTCAGGCCAACTGCTGCTTTTCCCTCTGAGTTTTGGTATATTTAGCTTCTTAATCTTTTGCAGACTTAATGTCCTTCCTCGGGGACATAGCATTCAACTATTTTGTGCATTAGAGTTACATGTGAACATTTTCCAAAATATGTATTCCCAAAGAATCTGACACATTGAATTTATAATATAGCCTGAGATTTCATTTGTTTTAGAAGTTGCCTAGGTAAATTAGTAGCATGAAAGAAATAAGAACCATTACCATAAACCATATTTCTATTCAGATTTCCTCAAATTCGAGTGTTTGAAACCTTATGGTTCCCACTGGGATTGGACAGTTTTGAAGCTAGGACAGAGACAATGTTCGAAAGGTAGTCAAATTCCGTTTATGTAAACTAACTAGAAAAAAAGGTGAGGGGATTTATGTCATCAGAAATTTGTTCAGATGATAAATAAAGTTTATACTACATAAATTTTAAATGAAGTGTGCTCTAGATCTATTTTCTAGAATAACTTTGAAGTTAAATGTATAAATATTTATATAAATACAGATAACTGTCATGATTTATCCAGAATTTGAAAAGACAATTAAGATCCATTAGGATAGTGTAGCTTCAACAAATATATATTTAATGAAATAAATACTAGATTTTTTATTTCATAATCATTAGACTAAACTTACTTTGATGAATAAGCAAGAATATTTGTAACTGAAAACAGTTCAGGGAAAGTAGTCATAGCCGTGGTATAGTAGTACTAGTGGTATTAGTACTAGAGCCAGTAGTTTATGATACTACATATAGAAACAGTATGCAGTGTACTTGAAAATATTAACCCAGAACAACCATAAAAAAATGGTAAGAGAATGGAAAAAACGATAAGGAAAAAAAAATGACAAAAACAAAGGTCAAATTTAAAAATATTTTAAGAATCATTAATAGTGGTAGTAGTATTAGAATTGCTGTTCAGAGCCTATTGTGAAAAAGTGAAATAAAGTAATGTGTAATTATTGGATACTCTAATTCTGTTATCCCATTGCTCTTGAGAACCCAGATTCTTTATGTGAAAGAAAGGACATGTAAATTAGAAATTAAGTTAAGATTTTTGTGGTCCTGAACCTGAATTGAAAATATCACTCTCAACTCAAAATATGCATATATAGCCTGATTCTTTCCACTAAAAAGACCAAGTGACAAGAACCAACCCAGTAATAATGAACATGTCTAAGTTCTTGAAAATAAATAGAAAGCAAGAAAAAAGGAAGAAAAGAAAGAAGGGAAAAAATAAAGAGAGGGAGGAGGGACAGAGGGAAAGACAGGGAGAGAGAAAATTTCTTCGAAGAAATTTTAATTTGTTTCCTTTTTTTTTTTTTTTTTTTTTTAAGTAGGCTCCATGCCCAGTGTGGAGCCCAACATAGGGCCTGAAGTCATGACTCTGAGATCAAGAGTCAGATGCTTAACCGACTGAGCCACCCAGGCAACCCCCAAAGTATTTTTGAAATAATAATAAGCCATTGCAAAGTGCTGGAACTGTTCAAATATGTTTAAATCCATGAATTCTTAATGACATTTTAAAAAATTATAAGAAATATAGGGAGGTAACTATATTTTAAAAATAAAAAAAAATTTATTCTGATTTTTCTTTAAGTTTTCCTACATACTTTTCTGCATTGTTCCACCAGGTAAGCAAATAGTGAGAGAGGAGGTGGGGGAAACGTTTCCTTGTGAAGTTATTATAACTCATAAAGGAAAATTAAATGATTAAAATGTCACCATGTTGCAACTCCAGTTAATTACTGGATGTGGGGATTGATTGTCAACATTTCTAACATCACCAAAAGAGACAGACATTTCTACAGTCTTGCAATATACTACATACAATTTTGTCAGAGAAATAATTCTTAAAAGTAATTCAGTCTCTGGCCTCTTGTTTTTGCTCACAATTATGCGTAACACATCTTTTTACTACATAGTACACCAAAGTGAAAGGAAAAGCTACAAAACAATTTCTAGTCCTACTCTGTAAGTTTTGGCACTTGTAAAATGAACCATTTGCACTAAATGTTATCTCTGTGTTGGTATGTATGTGCATGTGTGTGTGTGTGTGTGTTCCATTTTTATTTATTTTTTAAAAGACTTTATTTATTTGACAGAGAGAGAGAGAGAACACGTAGGCAGAGAGGGAGGGGGAAGCAGGTTCCCTGCTGAGCAGAGAGCATGATGCGGGGCTCTATCCCAGGACTCTGAGATCATGACCTGAGCCGGAGGCAGAGGCTTAACCCACTGAGCCACCCAGGCACATTGACCATTTTTAGAACATTCTAGAATATTACTTTCTTGTTGGTTTTATTTGAGTATCAGGTGAGTAATACAAAATTTCCATGTAGACCCATTTTCATCACATTTTGCACTATCAAAATCATTTCATACATATTATTCCACTTAATCTTCAAAGCACTGTTTATAGGCAGATCAGAGCCATCACAGACTACAAAGCACACTTGACTTAAGCAGACTGGGGAGTAAACTGGTGTAGTAAGGCTTGAAAATATATGTCTTGTTGCTCATTTAGCAAAACAAAAACAAAACACTTTTTTCATATTGTATTTGAAGATTCAACCTGGAAAGAATAAAAACACTTGCCCCTTCTTTAAAAAGGAAATTCAGACATTCACATTTCTGATAACTGTAATTATCATTGAGGAACAGCAAAATTAGTTTATTTAGTTTGGGGGATTTTTGAAGGATGGCAGCCTTAGGTGACTTTTAGTGGATTTAAAGGTCAGAATGGGGGAGGTATAAGAGATGTGAGACTTGCAGGAAAAGAATTATGAGGAGAAGAAACAGGGATACAAAGTACTGATTAGGTCCACAGTTTTAGGTATGTGGGCCCCATCCCTGAAAGAGGCCTCATGGCTTATCCTTGGCCTGAGAAGTGTTAGAGCCAGGACACTCACACAAGGAAGGACTGCTGGGAAGAGTGTTATCACAATGCCCAGGAGCTGAACCAGAGAAAAATCCCACATATCCAGCCCAAATCCTTCTTGGCTAAGCAATCAGCAGTTCAGTGGGTGGCAACTTCATTGAATTTATAGTTTAAAATCTCTCTTTACAAGAAAGAAAATAAAGATTTTATACATTTCTTTGAGAAAGAGAGAGAGAAAGCATGAGCAGGGGTGAGCAAAAGAGACAGACTCCCCACTGAGTAGGGAGCACAGTGCAGGGTTCCATTCCAGGACCTTGGGATCATTACCTGAACTGAAGGGAGACACTTAACCCGCTGAGCCACCCAGGTTTCACTTTCCAGAGGTGTAGTATCTGAGTGGAAGCATTGCAGTTCTTGGACCTAACCATTTGGCTTTTCGATGAGGAAGCTGCCGTCTGCTTCCTGCAAACACAGATACTTGTAAAACTTTGGAAACTACTCAAAGGGGTAAGTGTTGGAGAGGAACACCATTCCTATTTATTTCTTGGACAGTAATGCACCACTAGGAAACCCTAAGCTGATAGTAGGGGTTAGTATTTACCCCTATAGAACTGGGAGTGGGCAGTGCTGGGCTGAGAATAGGTGAGCTAAATATATGAGGTCATGTCCTTAAAGAGAATATCAACATTTCTACTACTCTGTCTGAGGGACTTGGACAAGGTCCTGGAGGCTTCAGCAAACAAAAAATCTAGTACTGTAGCTAGCCTCAAGGCAACTTGGAGCTTTAAGTATGAGAATATGTACAGTGAAGTCAGTAGCATTATCTCTTTGTAGGGTTATAAAAAAAAATTGTCTTATTTTGTTTTTTAGAAAGGACTCAAGATGGTGACTGGGTTTTAGGATTCAGGCAGGACTGGGTTTTTGATATAGTTACATGGGGTTCTGTGCTGGGAAGGGCTCAGTACTCAGTTTAATGCTCTTCTGTGGTCATCTTTAATTTCTTAATAATTTTCAAATGAGTCCCATGTTTTCATTTTTCATTAAGCCTCACAAATTATGTAGTACCCAATTCTTGGAGAGAGTTTAGTAGTAGATGCTAGTTTGATGAGCAGGGTCCCATGCCATGGGGCTGGAGCTTAGGAAATACTCCTGTCCCAGTAGAGAACTAGAATGCAGCATAGGAGCAAAGAGGTAACTGAGTTTTCAAACCTGGCTCACATGATTGAGGTTAAAAGATAGAATATACTTAATGGGTTGAATACATGAAGGGATCCTTTCAGGACTCACTAGGTAGAGAACTGAAGGCTACAAGATGAATTCTAGGCTCTCTCTGGTGGCAGAAATTGGGCTTCTGATAAATTCCCTCTCCTAGTTAGGCTGGGACAAAGATTAGATGTGGTTCACACTGTAGATCATGATTATAAGCTTTTCTAAAATGTGGGCTGTCTCATTCTTCTATGGCAATCACAAGTGTAAAATTTTCCAAAATTTCAGCAATATCTTATTCACCTCTAAACCCCCAGAAGAAATAATGCCTAAAACAGAAGAAATGAGCATAGAATGGAATAAAACCAATCCGTAGACCAAAACCTTCAGTGGTTGCAGTTTTATAGATTTGGTGTTAGCAGGAACTTGCTAGATAGGCAGGACAAGTCTTATTTGTCCCCATTATGCAAATGAAAAAGTAGATTTTGATTAAGGAACCCAACCAAATTTACTTCAGTGATATTAGCTGTTACCAGATTTCAGTTCTTGGGATTGTAGACCAATTCTGTCACACTGTCTCCTAAATTAATGACATTTTACTGAACTGAAAATGCATCACCAACTCATTTGTTTGGTGATGAGGACCTGAACATCATTGCTGGATCTTTGTTAGGAAACTCAGTGAAAGTGAGGTTCATGTATCAAAACCAAGAAAGGCTGTGGAGTCTTCATTTCTGATGATTCCAGCCTTCCAAGACATATGAAGGGGGAAATGAGCTATATGATGTTGTCTTCACTTCATTGTCTTTCATTACTGAGCAATTCAAACCCGAGAACTTTTCTGGGTTGGAATATTCCTAGGACATGAGAACAAGCTGTGATGAGTATTAAAAAAAAAAAAAATCTAGCTTCATCATTTTGTCATATTAATCAATTAAAAAATAGGCTCTTAGCAATTTCTTTTCCATTATTGCACATTACCAGTCTTTAAAAAATACAGCCTCTCTTCTGTATGGCTTAAGATTCTGTCTAGTGAGTTGAACAACTAAATAATTATCCAGTTAGTTGAATCAGGATAGACTATTGATCTACTTAATATTGCCTGAAATGTATCTGTTAGATTAAAACTGATTGAGAGCCCAAAGCCTATTTGGCTATGTGAAATACATGATAAAATTTACCGCTTTAAAACTTATGTCTCCACCAAAGACAATGTGATTCTTCCCTGCAGAGGTTTGTTCTCTTTCATGTATATGACTAGATTATTCTGAGTGGTACTTGCTTCCAGATCAGAGCTCACAACCTTGGCTGCAGTTTAGAATCACTTGAGAAGCTTTAAAACACAGGGATGCCCAGTCTGCACAGCAGACCAGTTAAAACAGAATATTTTGAGGAGATTTCCAGGAATCAATATATTATTTTAAAACCCCACGGATAATTCTAACAGACAAACAAGGTAACCATTGCCCTAAATTCTCTTTGACAGCAGAAAATTTAGAATATTTCATACTCTCCTCTAAATGAGCATCTCCTGTCTGAGCATGTATACTTCCATGCCATGGCTATTTATGAAAATTGATTCAGTTTTAAGTTGGTTCATCTGTGGACAATTGCTTAGATGTGTCTAATTTGTCACGAGTATAATAGGCCAGGCCAGGCAAAGTAGTGACAGCAAACCTCGAGTCTGTCCCCACTTCCACCTCACTCTCTTCCTCTCTAGCTATTGTCAACCTGCTTCTTCTATAGTTCTTTCTCTACCAGAACTCAAGGAGCTTTATATCTCCATGTAGACTAGGATTCTAGCCTCTGCCCTTAAAAGATTTGTTGGTTCCGCTTTTACTAGCAAATTCAACTTCATTTCCCCCTTTGGACTTTGCTGTGGTTCCATTCAGTGTCCCCCACCATCTCTGAGGATACTTTCCTTACCTCATATTTGCCAGCAGAGAAACCTAAATCCTGACCCTGAATCCCTTGGGGAAAATTATATAAATTCAACCCAGTCCAAAATCAGAGACCTCTTTAGAGGATTGGGAAAACTAACAGGAGAAGCAAACTGCTTTAGTACATGACTCTCAGTAAAGAAAATTGAAAAATCTCCTTTGACTTCTTACTTAATGACAAATGATAAATTTAGGCTTTGAAGGTTCTTATTCTATAGCTTATAAAAGCCAGGAAAGACAGCCAAACTACTGCTCATTCCACTTTTAGTCAAAAATCCAAGGTTCTTAACTAAAAGACATACCAGAGTTTAAATACCACAGAGCTGTGTAAAATAAAAGGCTGTGTAAAATAGACGAAGGTAATATGTACAATGGAAAGAGACTTATGTTGGGTCTCTAACATTGCAGTGGCCTATAATTCAGATTATAAATTCCAAGGTAGGGTAGCCCCCTGAGGTATTTGTGAAGCTATTGTCAAGCCAAATGATGCCTAATCAAATTGCAGAAAGTAGTATTTAGGACTTAGTTGGCAGAAATACAGAGTCCTCCATGATGAATCTATACTGAGTAGTACCCCAAGAAGTGCCTTGGAATATGGTCACTGGTGTCAAAACTTTCCCCCAGGTGAAATGGAATGCAAAGTGGCAGGTCTTTAGGCAAGTGATAGTTCATAATATGGTTTCCCAGCTCCTCTAAAGGAGGAAAGGGGGCAGCAAATCCAGTATAATTAATTCCAGGTCAAATCAGGTAACTAAGTTTCTTTATGTCTTCAGTGACTCAACATGATCTCTGTCAGCCTGGGGTACAACATGCAGTACAGATGCCCTAATGAAACCTAGTTAAAGATTGAAGTTAGAGTTGTTCTTCATAAAGTTTTGACTTGCCTTGTTCTCTCCACATTTATATACATTGTAGTTGTCGTTGTGTGTATGTGAGCAGGTTTCTTTGGAAAAGCATAGCACTGGGTGTGATGCATAAACAATGAATCTTGGAATACTGAAAAAATAAAGTTAAAAAAAAAAAAGAAAAGCATAGAAAGGGAAGGGCATTATCATTTAGCCAATGACACAGTATGCCAGATACTTCTAGGTATTTTATTGATATATTATTTAATGCAAGGAGATAACCTCTGTATGAAGTTGTTACTTCCATATTTACATACGAAAATACTAAAGCTGTGAGAGAGTAAGCATTTTTTTTCCTAAAAATCAAATGAATTTTAAATACTGTGGTCAAAATTTGATTAAAGAAATTAAACAATATAGGAAAATGAAATCTCTTGAAGTGTGAAAAAGCAAGCATGAACTTTAAAGACATTGGTCAAGGAATGGCATTATCATCTTTTTTTCCCAAAATTTGATATTAATATGATATCTTAACATTTGGGTCTTTTTTCTAAGAATAGCATTGAAAGATCAGATAAATAGAGTTAGAAAAATCTGATATATTACCTAGGGAAACAGTACACACACCACACACATAAGTAATGTTTACATCAACACTAATAAACACTGCTTAAAATGGGGTGGAAATGCAGACTACTGAAACACAAAATGCCTTGTGTGGAGCAACTATGACCTCCAAATTCTAATGAATGGAGGAGTCAAGAATACTGCTCTGTACCAATTCTAGCCCCCATTGCATTGATGATGAATTCAGTTTAATTATATATTAAGCACCAGAATTCTGGGCAGTGTACCAAGCACAGATAACAAAAAAGGAAAACAAGTATGGCAGAAAGTATATAATTATCATTAGATATTTGCTAACACCTGTGCAGATTCAAAGAAGATACTGTTTCTCTTCTTGGAAGAGTTTGGAAGATTGAAAAAAGTTTTATTGATGAGTTACTTAGCAAATAGTAGACTTTTGAATGAATGAATGAATGAATGAACCTCATTTTCCAACTGGAGTGGGGGTAGAAAGAAGATCATATAAAAGAGGAATTTTTATTTATGACCTGGTCTGCTGAAGTTGAAATGCTGAACGTATGGTCAAGCCTCAGTCCACTTGAGCTGTTTTAACAATACTAAAAAACTGGGTGGTTTGTGTTCAGAGAGACAGACAGACAGACAGACAGATGGACAGGTAACAGGCCAAAACTAAGTCCCAGGCCAGCAAACCAAGACTTCATAACTAACCTAACTGCAGTTTCAACCTCTCCTAGGGATGTAATCTTAAAACAGTAAAGCTGGAATTTCCTGGTCAGCGTTAGTGAGGTCGTCTACCTCACAGGCTCCTTCCATCCCCCAAAGAAAATGAAGTGACTCACTTAACTTGTCTCTCCCCTTCATCCTCTAAATATTTCTCATTCCATCTCTCCAGAACTCTTTTCTATGTGCAATGGGGTGGGATGTTATTTAATTCATGAAACTTTCAATAAAGCCAATAATAAGATCTTTAAATTTTATTCAGTTGAATTTTGTCTTTCAACACTGTAAACAACAGAAATCAATTTCTCACAGTTCTGAAGCCTTGAAGTCCAAGATCAGGGTGCCAGTGTGGTTGGCTGAGGGCTATCATCCAGGTTGCATATTCTCATTGTGTCCACACATGCTGGAAGGGACCAGTAACTTCCCTGGTGGGTCTCTATAAGGGCGCTAATTTTCATTCACGAGGGCTTTACCCTCATAACCTTCCAAAGGCCCCAACTCCTAATATTATCACATTAATATTTGAATTTGGTGAGGGGGAAGTCACATAACCATTCAGACTATTGCAGTATGGGTCAGGACTAAAAAAAAAAAAAAAATAGGTTGCTCATGCCAAGCTTGCTTCTGTTCTAAGACATTTCCCTTCACTGTTGTTCTCTCTGCCTGGAATACTTCATACTCCCTTGGTTCACTTATTTTCCTCACTCAGATGGATTCTTATGTATCATTACCTCCTCAGAGATTCCTTTTTTGCCTCTCCTTCCTAAAATAAGGCTCCCTATTATTATTTATAATATGGTTGGCTTTATTATTTTTTAAAAGGTTTTATTTATTTATTTGACAGACAGAGATCACAGGTAGGCAGAGAGGCAGGCAGAGAGAGAGGAGGAAGCAGGCTCCCTGCTGAGCAGAGAGCCCGATGTGGGGCTCGATCCCAGAACCCTGGGATCATGACCTGAGCCGAAGGCAGAGGCTTTAACCCACTGAGCTACCCAGGTGCCCCTATTATTTTTTAAATTAAAACCTGAATTATCAAGTCATCATAGTTTATTTGTTCTTGTCCCTTTCCTCACTGGAATGTAAGCTTCTTAAAGATAGGTACTGTGCCCATTTGCTTTATTACTACACATCTCTACGATCAATGCCAGACATGTTGTACCTTACTGAATGCATGAGAATATCTCAATGATTTTGAAGTAGGAAAAATTTCTTAGGATAGAAAAAGCACACTATGAAGTAAAAGATTGATATATTTGATTATATTAAAATTCAAAAATTTGTGCTATAAAATAATCTAAATAAAATAAAAAGATAAGTCATGATCTTGAGAAGATTTTTCTTAACGGTACAACTGAAGAGTTATATAAAGAGGTCCCACAAAATAAAAATGAAAAGACAAATAGATAAGGGAAACATTGAAGCAATTTATTAATAGACCATTTACAAGAAACAAGAATGTCTGTAAACAGAGATGTTCAACTGCACTAGTAATCAAGGAATGCAAATTAAAATTGTTTTACTCATTAGATTGGAAAAGTATAAAGATATATGTACACTGTACAAGCAAGAAGTGTTGGTAGGGATGTGGAGAGAGAAATTCTTACATTCACTGAAGGAAGTGTAATTGGTACAATGACCTGGGTGTTCTTGGGAGATTCCTGCATAATGACACAGGACAATGAGCATAAGAATATATACTACAGCATCTGCCATTATTGTAAAATATTAGAACAATTTAAATGTCCAAAAACAAGAGAATGGATATAAAAATTATAACATACACATGTTCATATTCTAGAAAAAAGCAAATATCAAACCAAAAAACTAGTAGCTGAGTGATATGTTTAATGGGACAGAATTTCTGTATTTAAAAATCTGAAGAATACTAGGGGTGCCTGGGTGGCTCAGATGGTTCAGTGTCTGCCTTTGGCTCAGGTCATAAACTCTGTGTCCTGGAATCGAGCCTCATCTTGGGCTCCTTGCCCAGTGGGGAATCTGCCTTTCCCTCTCCCTCTCTCCCCAAACCCCAACTTGTGTGTTCTCTCTCCTTCAAATGAATAAATAAAATCTGTTTTAAAAATCTAAAAAATACTAATAAATATTTTATTTATGTATAAATATGTAGCAATATTATGAAAACAAACAGAATAAATTAAAAATCTTACAGTTATTATCTTTAGAAGGAGGGTTAAATGGGTTCGCAAAAAACATATTGAGTCTAGTTCTTTAGAAAAAAATTGAAGAAAATAAGAATTATGGGTACACTGATGTACTAGCTATATCTTTCAGTAGGTTTGTAATATTTCATTAAAGTTGTGTGTGTATTATAAATGTTGCTTACTTACACGAACCTTAGATACTGTCAAAATACAATTGACATAGTAGGTCACTTCCAATCTTCTAAACCCATTTAATTTCTTACCACTAGCTGATAACCTGGAATCATGTTATGTGGCTGATACCTTTAAACTCTCTTTCTATCCACATATACTTCTATAGCTCTAACCATTTCTCTATATTTGTGCATTGATGGTACTAAAACTATGGTCCCTAGGTGATAATGCCCTCCCTTTTTTTGGTGGACTTTACAAAGAGTTAAGTAATTAGTTATCTAATAGTGAGGTTTGTAAAGTGATGATAATACATCCTTGCCCCAAAATAATCTTCCTGATACTTGAAATACCACAAGTACTGCTTTATTCCTTTAAGGTAAGTATCATCCCCTTCATTCTTCTTCATTGAAATGCAAATCTTTCTGGTTAGGATTTGCATTTTAATTAAGCCCCTAACGCTTCAGCATTAATGAGTTTATCTAAGACTTTCTTCTTGACAGAAAAGTACAAGGCTAACTGAAAGGCCTTTTGATCATTTGGGGAAAATGTGAGACATACATGTGTTACTGAAAATAGTGACAAAACACACAGATTAGGGACAAAGCTACATAACAGATTTACTCTAGAGACTTCACAATCCCACAGAATGTTGATGGGATCTATCACATCCTTTCTTTTTCCTAAATTTTAGTCTCACACTTCTCATTCTTGCCCAGAAGGACCTAACCAACTTCCCGGCTTAATAAACTTACCTATAGAATGTTGCCCTCTGTTTTCTATAACTTTTATGATGTCCCCACTAGATTTATTCCTGGGTTGCCAGTATGGTTCAATATTAACAAACCAAACAATGTGATATTTCACATCAGTAAGAGAAAAGATAAGAATTCTAGGATCATTTCATTAGATGCTGAAAAAAGCATTTGACAAAGTACAATATCTGTTCATAATAAAAAACCCCTAAAAAGTAGGTTTAGATGGAACATACCTCAACACAATAAAGGCCTTAGATGGAGCACTTAGGTGGCATAGTCTGTTAAGAGTTGGACTCTTGGTTTGGGCTCTCGTTGTGATCTCAGAGTCGTGATCTCTTGTCAATGAGATCAAGCCCCATGTTGGGCTTCATACTCAACATGGAATCTGATTGAGACTCTCTCCCTCTGCCTCTGCCCCTCTCCCCTGTTCTCTTTCTCTAAAGTAAGTAAATAAATGTTTAAAAAAATAAATTCCTTATATGAAAAACCCACATCTAATGCAATCCTCAATGGGGAAAATCTTAAAGACTTTCCCCCAAGATCAGGAAAAATGTAAGGCTATCCATTCTCACCTCTTTAATTCAACATATTACTAGAAGTCCTAGCCACAGCAATTAGACAGCCAAAAGAAATAAAAAGGATCCAAATCAGCAAAGAAGTAAAACTTTCACTATTTGCTGATGACATGATACTATATATGGAAAACACAAAGGAATCCACCAAAAAAAAAAAAAAATGCTAGAACTGATTAACAAATTCAGTAAAATTGCAGGATACAAAATCAATGCATAGAAATCTGTTGCATTTCTGTACACCAATAATGAAGCAGCAGAAAGAGGAGTTAAGAAAACAATCCCATTTACAGTTACGCCAAAAAGAATGTGATACCTAGAATAAACCTAACCAAAGAGGTGAAAGACCTATACTCTGAAAACTACAGAAAACTGATTGAAAAAAAATTGAAGAGGACACAAGAGATATTCTATGCCCATGGATTGGAAGAAGAAGTACTGTTTATATGTCCATACTACTCAAAGCAATCTACAAATTTAATGCAATCTCAATCAAAATACCAAGAACATTTTTCACTAGAGCTAGAACAAATAATCTTAACATTTTTATGGAACCATAAAAGACCCTGATTAGCCAAAGCAATATTGAAAAAGAAAGGCAAAGCTGAGGCATCATAACTCCAGACTTTAAGTTCTATCACGAAGCTGTAGTGATCAAACAGTATGGTACTGGTACAAAAATAGGCACATAGACTAATAGAAAAATAAAAAATAGAAATATAAAAATATAAAAAAATAGAAAAAATAGAAAACCCACAACTGTATGGTCAATTTTTGACAAACAGGAAAGAATATCCAATGGAGATAAGCAGTCTCTTCAACAAATGGTGCTGGGAAAACTGGACACTAATATGCAAATTATATTTTATATTATATTATATTTTATATTACACCAAATATAAAATAAATTCAAAATGGTCTAAAGACCTAAATGTGAGACAAGAAATCAAAATCCTAGAAGAGAACACAGGCAGTGACCTCTTTGACTTGGGCTATAGCAACTTTTTTCTAGATATGTCTCTAGAGACAAGGGAAACCAAAGCAAAAATGAACTCTTGGGACCATATCAAAATAAAGAGCTTCTGTACAGCAAAGGAGACAATCAACAAAACTAAAAGGCAACCTTTGGAATGGGAGAAAATATTTGCAAATGACATTTGGTGAATGTATCCAAAATATATAAAGAATTTATACAACTCAACATCCAAAAAACAATCAAATTAAAATGGTCAGAAGACATGAACAAACATTTCTCCACGAAGACATCCAGAAGACCAACAGACATATAAAAAGATGTTCAACATCACTTACAACCTGTGAAATGCAAATCAAAACTACAATGAGATATCATATCACACCTGTCAAAATAGCTAGAAGTCAACAACACATGGAACAACAGGTGTTGGTGAAAATGTGGAGAAAAAGAAACACTTGTATACTGTTGGGAATGCAAACTGGTGCTGCCACTGTGGAAAACACTATGGAGGTTCCTCAAAAAGTAAAAATAGAGCTATCCTACAACTTAGGAATCACACTACTCATCACTTACCCAAAGAATATAAAAACACTAATTTGAAGAGATATATGCACTCCTATGTTTATTGCAGCATTCTTTTCTTTTCTTTTTATTTATTTTTTTTATTTGACAGAGAGAGATCACAAGTAGGCAGAGAGGCAGGCAGAGAGAGACAGAGAGAGAGAGAGAGAGAGAGAGAGGAGGAAGCAGGCTCCCTGCTGAGCAGAGAGCCCAATGCGGGACTCGATCCCAGGACCCTGAGATCATGACCTGAGCCGAAGGCAGTGGCTTAACCCACTGAGCCACCCAGGCGCCCCTGTT